>NC_039280.1:22276363-22576363 GCF_003368295.1 Carassius auratus | reverse complement strand
AAAAGATGGCCATCGGTATAATCCACGCACTACAGACGACGGAAAGAAAGATGGCACGAGCGAATCATCTGATCAAATGATGAAAGCTTTGGTTGTTAGATCTCAAGTAAACCCAATCATTTTTCTCTGCTGGACCGTTCTCAACACTTCGGACCTAACAATATAAACATTACATCACCATTGATACAAAACGCTTATTAAACATGGTTAAATGCTAGAATGATATAAATAGTGTAATATCACAAAGTGTAACAGAAGGAAGCCAACGTCTTTACGTCATGCGATCGAACAAGCTTCTGCACAGCACTGTTCTGATGGTTTTCTTCTTGGCACATCATACCTACATATACTTATTATATCATACTTAAGATCTTAAAAAAGACGAAACCAAATAAATATAAAAAAAACCCTAAATAAATATGAAGAAGCCGATGCTCTTTCCTCTTGAATGGAGTCCGTAAGCCCATCGAGTGCTACACCAGGTTAAGAGCAGACTGGAGTTCAGTAACACTTACACTTACTTCTATTGGACAAAAGTGGCTTAAATACTTCCATTGAGACACACAGAGAGCATTTGCTGGATATCTGGAGCAGGTCGTCGTGGATGGAGAGGAAAGCGGATCTGCTGGAGATGGACTCACACGTCCACCACCATCTTCTTGTGTATATCCAGACCTCCGACGACCTGACGACACACGCAAACATTAACCTGTGAACAGCTTTTATCAGGCTCCTGGTGTGACCAGTCGTCATCAGACTTTAAACACTCAATATCTTCATGAGGGAACACATGCTGACCACAGTCAAAATAAAAAAGACTGGATTTCCCTAAAGAAATCATACTGAAATGTCTTTTTTTGGACTGAAAACTCTTCTGCTCACCGAGGCAGTAACACTGTGAAATATAATTACAATTTAAAATAACTGTTTTATATGCATGTATACTGCAAACTAATGTATTTCTGTGATGCACAGCTGTATTTTCAGCATCATTCGTCCTTGTCTCCAGTCACATGATCTTCAGAAGTCATTCTGATTTGATTTGCTGCTCTAACAACACATTTCTGATTATTATCAGTGTTGAAAACGGTTGTGCTGCCTAATATGTTTGTGGAAATTGTGATAGATATTGTTTTTCAGGATTCACAGATGAATAGAAAGTTCAAAAGAACAGCTTTATTTAAAATAGAATCTTTTGTAACAATGTAAATGTCTTGCATTTTAAAATAATCCCAACTTTTTTCTCTCATCACACTTCTATCTATAATACAATGTCCTTTAAAAATAATAAAGTTATTAAAAAGCTGTTCAAATGGAGATAAATGTGTGGTGTTTGTTTGAAATGGTCTTACAGCACAGAACTCCTCGAAGGATATCCTCCCGTCCCCGTCCTTGTCAGCGTTGATGATGGTCTTGTCCACGATCTGCTGCAGCTGGGTGTCCTTCAGGTTGTTGCCCACCATCATCTTCAGCACCTGGAACAGCTCTCCGTTGGAAATGTAGCCGTCCTTGTCCATGTCATAGATCCTGAAAGCGACTGGGTCCGGGAGAACAGCAGAAGATGACTGAGAGTCCAGCACTGAGTGATGTGAGATCAGAGGTGAAGTGTGTTGTACTCACAGCGCAGTTTCTGCTCTTTATCACCCTTCACACTGAACTGAGAGACGCCCTCGATGAACTCTACACACACAAACAACACATCATTACACCAATAACTGCACGAACACACAGGCATTTCCCTTACGGTTTAGAAATCGCAAGTCTCTTTTATTTATATCGTGCTTTTAACAATACAGATCGTGTCAAAGCAGAGTTAGTGTTAAATAGAAAAACAGTGCATCAATAATGCAGAAGGATGATGGTAAACACTCAAAATGTTCAGTGATTCAGTATCTGTGCAATCAGGTGGACAATACTGCTGGAAATTGATGTTGACCGCAGTGTTGAGCCGAGTCCTAAAACACATCTGTAGTCAATCAGCAGTAAGGTGTGTGTCTAGTAATGATAGAGAGAAGAGCACGCTCAATTTGAGTGCACAGGACGGATACAAGCAGATCGACTATAGAGAGAGAAACAAGCTGAAGGATGAAGACTCCTGCAATAGTTCAGTCTTTAAGCTTCTCTGATGGTGCCACAGTTTGAGGTTTATAAGGCCTAGATAATCATCTTCTTGTGAATCAACTTAACCTGAAAAAAGCTTCTTGTTACGCAGTTTGTTAAATATGCAAAGCCACATTTTGACATTTTGAGGATGTGGCAGTGTCTTTGAAACCCTGTTTTTCACGGCTGAATGGAGCGTTGATGTTGCAAATATCAATTTTGAGTCCATGTGTCAGAGCTTCATCAATCACAGTCTGGAGCACATCCTGGAACTCATCCTTTTCAGCGTCGTCTGATTGGGCCAGCGGTTCCTGTGTTGTGATTCGACAGCAGCTGAGCACGCGCTGCCCTCCTGGAAACGTGCGATTAGACTAGTTTTGGACTTGTTTTGAGAAGCAAGTGTGCAGGAGCATGTGCTGGAGATGTATTTATAATCACAGGAGCGTTTTTACTGACGAGATGCGCATGAAAACCGCATTTGTTTTTTTTGCACAGCCCTAACATCTAGTTAACAAAGCTAAACAGTGTTGCCCTTTGTGTAATAAGTTACAGAAACTGTTAAACGCACCAACTTAAATAATAAAATACACTTACTGTGGTCCATAAACAACGCCTTCTCCAGACAAAGAGGGAACTGCTCCATCTTTCAGGAATAATCTTTGTGCGAATCCGGCATTAAACTGATTGAGATTGAGGAAGATCGCTGTCCTCAGCAAAATGTGCTGCAGATAGTTTTACATGTGGATTATAATTTTCGGGAACCGAGTTAAACATAAATTGTAACCATTAATCTCCAAGTACAGCGTCCCTGGGAAGCCCAAACAAAGATGATTGGACTCAGAGATGAAAATAACAGCGTTTCGACGAATTGGCAACAAACACAGCTCTTCCTCTTCTCCGTCAGATCGCAACAAGGCCACGCCCCCTTTTTTGTGTATTCATGTGGGCGGAGGTTAGTCAAAAAACTGTTTTAGTGATGTCATTACTGCAGGAACTAGAGGGGTGTAGTCCAAACCGGTCGTTTTTTGTAGGCGAATTCTGTTAAATCAAATAACTCCCTTGGCATTGAACTTTGAGCTTTAGCATTTTACAGATATTATTTATACTCTAACAACAACATTACACATTAACTAAAGTTTAAAACATGGGACCTCGACGAACGGGACCTTTAATGGTTGTAATTTTAGCTAACTTAACTATAATCACCCTTCTGAAAAGAAAAAGAAAAAAAAAGAAAAAATAAAAGAGATTTTTTAATCAAGACAGAATCAGCGTGAGAGAATGTGAATGTTTTTGGCAAACAACACAAAAGGCTTCTTTTCAGGATGTGATGCAACAGGTCTGAGCTAATTTAAGCATTTCACAGCTGCACAGCTCAAGAGTTTGAGTTCATACACATGATGTGTGTTTGCATGCAGTGCTCTCACAGAAAACATTCCTCAATTCTGCATTAAAATCATTACACGGCATTGACCTTGAGTTTCACCAAACTCATCAACATGTGTAGCACAGCCTAACAATCAAAAAAAAAGGCTATTTTAAGAAACATTAACATTTAGTCTGTTTGCATCATAGCCCAGTTACTTTAAAAAAATAAAAACCCTTTACAAAAATAAAAAAAAGTGTTTAATTTAACACGTCATGGTATTATTTGTTGTACTGCCTTTATACTGGTTTAGATTCAACTGAAATTTAAGTCATTTTACTGCACTAATGAGATCCTCGTTTATGTGAAACGGATCAAATGTGCTTACTCGTCATAAAAGTTAGGTCACAGTGTCACATAGAGCTAAAATAGGCTTCATTTGCTGTCACTTGCACATGTTTTATGAGACACATTTAATGTAAGATTTCCTCTTTCAAACAAACAGCCGAATGATTTCTGGCATGCCTCACCTTTGAAGTCCACCTCTCCGTTGCCGTCCGTGTCGAATATCTCGATGACCCTCTGCACCAGTGGATTCTGCTGTAACTCGGGCAAGGACATGAACTCATCCACGCTGAGGGATCCCGAGTTATCTAGGTCGAGTTTCTTAAACCTCTTTCCCAGCCTTTTAATCTCATCAGCATCGACTGGCGTGGACCGAGAGAAGACACCAGACATGCACAACAAACACAGAAATGGACAACATTAGCAAACACTTGAATCCAGCACACGTGACCAACGCTCACCCCTCTATCTGAGCGCCAGACAAACAGCACAACAAATGAAGGAAGCATGAGACACTCACACCCCGTGACGGGATCCTTGGCTCGCGCTGGCATCGCTCGGGTCACCACACACAGAGGTTTGCCCATCGCACCGTACCGAAGAGCCATGCGCTGACTAACAGCACTGCTGAGCCTTGAATATCAGACTCACTCACTACTGTAAGCTCTTTCAGATCCAGTCACATGACCCTACACAACTCTGAAACATATCTGCCCTTTCATACACTGCCAGTCAAGAGAGTTTTATTGCTTTTAAAATAAGTCACAGAGACTGCATTTTAGGGATGCACTGATACCGCTTTTTTCCCAGAACAAGGCCGATACAGGTACTTTTATTTTTTAATACTTGCCAATCCGAGTACCTGTGTGTTCATTGCATTTGTAATTTTTTTCTCATTATACAGCGATGAACACATATTTTTTACATTTATGTCACATTTTTATCCCCTGAAATGTGCTGCGGCTAATACAAGTCAATCAACTAATACAATTAATGTCAAGCAAAACATGGGCAATGCACGCACACATTTGTATCGGTGAGGAACGGTTTCACTCGAACTTTAAATAAAGTTGTGAATGATTGACATTTAAATAGTGAATACATTTTTATAGTGTAATATTGTAAAATGTAATTTATTGCTGTGATTAAAGCTGAATTTTCACATGATTTTTCCGAAATCATTCTAATAAGCTGATTTGCTGCTCAAGAAACATTTCTGATTATTATCGATATATTTATGGAAGCTGTGATATACTACCATTTAACAAATACTTTCATTCAGCACAAACCCATTATATTGATTATAAGCAACAGCACAGGGTTTAATAATTCACACACACACACACAAAAAGCTGTTAACTGAATTTTATATTCAAAGAACTATGAAAAAATAAAATAAAATGGATCACGGTTTTCCCAAAAATATTGGAAAGCACAACTCTTTTCTACAACTGCGTTTTAGTATCACGTAAAAAAAAAAAAAAAAAAATACTAAGATTACGAGAAAAAAGTTTATATATTTCGCAAATAAAGTTGAAATATTATGAGAATAAAGTTGAAATGTTTCAAGAATAAAGTCGAAATTTTTTTAGAATAAAGTCTAAATGTTTTGAGAATTGAAATCATATGAAATAAAGTTATAATCGTTTGAAAGTATAGCCTTTATTGCACATGCAAATGATAAATTAGAATGAGAGCAGCGGGAGAAGTTTCCAGGCCACCGAGATTTAATTTAATATTGTTGCATCCGAGTGGCCACATCATCTTACTGTGATGAGGAAGAGTCAATTTTAAGGACTCGCGGAAACAGATTAATATCAATAAAATGATATTCATTAACAGACCGAACAGGAAGAAGCTATTATCTTAACATCGGCTCACACACCCAATCAACTTACCTTTTGGGGGGCGCTGTAGCTCTCACTTAACCCTTTTTGTAAATACACTACAAATATATGTGGGGTTATAAGCAGAAATCATACCATGTGTCATGGGACAGTATGTTTGGAAATAATATTTAATGTCTTCCATTGCATTCATTTGTAGTTCACCAGCCATCCAATATCAATAAGATTTGTGCTTTTTGGGAGTCTCAGCTTTCAAAATTACTTTTATAGCGAAACACAAATTCTGTGTCTTACGATAATGTGTTTTTCAAGCTCTTTAATGATCAGATCACTGTATTAATGTGAACCAATTCATTAAATTATACGGTTTTCTTTGTGAAAATTCCAAATTTGTCAAACTTCCACAACATACTCCGCTAAAACGTTTAGACTTTATTCTCGTAATATTTCGACTGAAAATACAGCTGCGCATCACGGAAATAAACTAAATTTTAACACCTACACAGAAAACTGCTATTTTAAATTGCAATAATATTACTGTATTTTTTATCAAATAAATTGTGCACATATGGCCTTTTTGATTGCGGTTATTTCAGCACTGATCACTTCTGATTGGATGGATGTTATTATCAGCTGTTTAAATGAGTTCTTCTACTCTAACAGACTTGTGTTGTCAGGCAACTACAGGTGTGCGGATCATAAAGACCATGATATCAGTTCATGACAGAATGCACTTGGTAGCATATTCCAGCTGGACGTATGCTAGCAGGCTGCCTGCTCATAGGAGAACTTACAAAGGGTATCAGCCAGATGGTGGTGATACACATGAATCTCTGAGAGACCCGGCCCGCAGGGTGGAAGTTTCAACAACAGAGCTGGCAAGGTGGCTTGCCAAGGGAAAGACACATGCTACCAAGAGACTTACTGTGGAAATACACGCATGGGATTGCTCAAAAAAAAAGGAGAATCACAACACTTTCGGGGCTGAACAGCGCTGGAGGAACCCAGGGTTCTGAATTCAGGAACTCACCCGAGGGGAATAGCGCACGCATCCAACCCGCGGAGTGGAGTGACGCAGCAAGCGGATTGACACCGAGCAGGTCCTTACTGGCCCGAAGGGGCGAGCAACTGGGAGGACACTGGCTCTACACAGAGATTATAAAATCTCACAAAACATGTTAGGTGTCGCCCAGCCAAGCTCTACAGATTTCTGTTAGTGAGACGCCATGCACCAGTGCCCAGGAGGAAGATACACTCCTAGTTGAGTGAGCTCTCACCCCAGGGGGCATGGCAGGTCTTGAGTCTGATGAGCCAGGACAATAGCATCCACTATCCAGTGGGATAACCTCTGCTTGAGACAGCCTTTCCCTTCTGATGGCTTTGGAATTTTTTTGGAAGATAAATAGTTGAAATGACCTTGTTTTATTTTTTATTCAATGGTGTGACATAAGCCAACAAAACCCATTCATCCACTAAATGAGTTAAATCAAGCACCCTCAAATAGTAATAGTGTTCATAACTTTTATTTTTTAATAGCCTTGTATGATGGTACTAGAAAATATGGTCTCATCAATGTTTGTGAATAATTAAGCATTTATAATTAAGATTTGTTTTAATTCAGATGATTAGTTGGTTCATGAATAAATAAAATGAAAAACAACTAAATTAGCTAAGCTTCTCATGAGTGTTCGAAAGCTTTGCTTTGCCTAGAGGTGATATTTCATACTTGGGCTTCAATAACAACTGGGTTTCATCATGCGCCGACTACAGCTGCATGGACGTATAAATAAAGTCTGAGCGCTGGAACTGAGCTTCTCTTCGTGTACCACAGCTTGTTTCAGATCCATAAACGTTACTCTCGTCGCCGACAGCCAAAGCCTGACATCACCCTATTAATGACCACTGGGCAAGACCCCAAGAACACTTGTTTTTAGCCATGAGCTCATAAGAAGCCCCCAAAAGCGCCCTGAGGAAAACCCCCAGTGACACGGGACTCCAGCACATGGGCCGGGTTTATTTTGAGCACTCACAGACAGTTTGGGACGCCACATGCTAGTACATTACTCCACATACACTTCTGTAAGTAGGTCAATTGCATGAGCGAGGCGCCAGCTCTCAAAAAGAGTTCAATAGATTACTTGAAGACGGTGCATTTTTGAACATCAAGTGTACTACAGCAGACTTTCTTCTAGTTCTGTTGGTTTCTTTATGTATAAATCAAACAAAACTGACCCATGGTAAAATTTAGCTTAAAATCTAAAATGTGATAAAAAGAATTGCACCGTCTCATCCAAAAGTGAACAAATAAAAAGATGCAAAAAAATATGCTATATATGTATATTATGCTATATATGTGTGGATCAAAGGCTGTGAAAATTAATCTGCATTGTTAATCCTTTTAATATTTTATTTAAAAAAATGATCACAAAAATGTATCCTTTCATTGGATAAAAATAATTTAAAATGGGGGGAAATATCATTATGAAATAAATGTTTTTCTCAAATACTCATTGGACACAATTATTGGCACCCATATAAATTCTTATGAGTAATATATCTCTAAACGTATATTCCCATTCATATTCACAATTTTGAGCACTCCAGTGTGATTATAAACATGAACTTATCCAGCCATGGTTTCCTGTTTCAATGAAATATAAAGAAGAGGGAAAACAAAGCCCAAATTCCCTTAATCATCCATAAAAATGGGAAAAACCAAAGAATATATTTCCATATCTTTACAAATTAGTGAAGTGGCTTTAAGAAAAGAGCTAGAGCAGTGAAAATATTAATATATCTCATTACAATATTTTTATATAGTTAAGAATCAAAATCAAAACAGATGCTTTCAGTAATGAGGATTTCACCCAGTTTATGTCAAGAGAAAAATAAAGACATTTAAGTTTTCAAGTATGTAGTATTTGTTTAACTGCAACAATTTTATCTTTAAATTGAAATAAGCAATAACAACACTGTACTTTATCAACAAACAAAGGAGTAATTAATACAGTTCTGCTATAATCTGGCTGAACTGTTCCTGTAAAAAAAAAATCACAATGCAAAAATGTATTTATCTAAAATAAATTTTCTTAATTTTTGTTTCGCTTCACCCAGAAGCTCTCCAAATGGACAGACCCATAAGCAGACGTGAGTTGATACAGTGAACAGCTGTCCTGTGTGTGTGTGTGTGTGAGAGAGAGAGAGAGAGAGAGAGAGAGAGAGAGAGAGAGAGAGAGAGGGAGAGCTGCATGCAGTTGAAGACAAAAGTTAACATCCCCCTTTCAGAATCTGCAAAATGCTCTTCACACTTTGTGGTGAAGTGAATAAGATATTTCGCATAAAGATGTTTACACAGTCCATAAGAGAAAATAATAGTTGAATTTATAAAAAAATGACCCGGTTCAAAAGTTTTGACTCTTAATACTGTGTTGTTAGCTGAATGATCCACAGCGGTGTTTTTGTGTTTAGTGATAGTTGTTCATGAGTCCCTTGTTTGTCCTGAACAGTTTCCTGCTGTTCTTCAGAAAAATCCTTCAGTTCCCAATAATTATTTGGTTTTCCAGAATTTGATCCCCAGTGTGAAAAGATGGAGTCATTGTTGGAAAGGGTTCAAATACAAAAATTATTCATGTCAGGACTAAATAAAAAATAACATGCATTTTATACGATCCCTCTTATTTTGGTAAAATAATTAACATTTTGCAGATTCTGAAAGGGGGGTGTAAACTTTTGACCTCATCTGTATTCCAGATTGCTGAAGTTGCCAAAGCTGTTACAGGTCAAGCTCACACACATTTTTGTGGTTTCATGACACACACACAGTGTTACCCAAGCTACCCTAATCCTAGCAGAGCTCTTCACACGATGTGGTGAGGTGAGGTAAGACTGAGAGCGGCTCGAGCCCCACGGGCGCCAGATCCTCACAGCTCATTAACAGCTGCGCTGGAGCTCATGTGCACAGAGCTGCTGACTCCAAGCTATGGCTCTTAGCGTCTTTCTCTCTTCCTCTCTGTCAGAGATCTGGTGCCGTGTGTCATTTGCATGAGTTGTCATTAATATGGCACACAATGACTAACTCTAGCGTGTGTCAGACTCCCTGGCCCTTCGTAGACGCTTCTGATCTCTGGCTTAGTTTTGCATGCGTTAAACATTCACACACATCAAAGGGAAGCAAGACTAATTGAAAAGTTTCAAAGCTAAAAATAAGCCTTGGCATCTCTGGAGACGAGCTTTACTTCATCTGTTCGTATCTGTTTGACGACTAGATAGTATGAGTGATCACATTTCAGGCAACATCTAGGTTTGATAGACATTTTAGCAAATTAAAGTTTCGTATGCAAAATAACTAGAAATGTAATGATACTTACAATGTGAGCACATTTCCAGGGGATAACTTGCCTCATTTCCCTACAAAAGAAAAAAAAAACATGAGCAACATGAACATGCAGATCCCATGTGCTTTTCTGCACTACACATGGCTTCTGTCATACATACAGACAATAGATTAGTGTGAAAGAGAAGAATATGAATAAGCATCATATTTCATGTTCGTGTCATTTGGGAGACGTTCAAAGTCAGTAAACCATTAGAAAGATGTCAGATGAGCTCAACACCTGTGAAGAGACGAGTCAATCACCACCAAATTGACCTTACATTGAAAATATCATGATCATGATAATAATTCTGCATAAGAACGTTTTGGCTTTGACACAGACACTGAAACAAAGCCAAACGCTGCCGCTCTGTTCTAGAAGATGAAATACTAAAGGGCTCCACTCTCTGTATCTCCATCTGCTTTGATTTATTATTTATAAAGCCATTCAGTTGAAGGGCTCAAAGGCCCATATTCAGTATCTGTCACCGCACTGAGGGACAGATGAGAGATTATTCACACATAAGGAGTATGGATTCCTTCTGTTTTGAGTGAAAAAAGGTAAATATCATTATTTCATCGTAGATTTCATCTGGCTTAATTCAAATTCACAATCTTTCTACATTGACAGAGTTATACTGATTCTGCAGGACTCTCTGTGGTTTTGTCCTGCATCCTCAGACAAAGCTATGAAACCGACTGTGAAAAGCAGAAGCGGTGTATGCAAATGCAGAGCCGCAGTAAAATGGCATCTGAAGTGTTTTTGAAGAGTGGGACTGGGTTATTAATATCAAATCCCCCGAGTCCAAAATAAACATGATTTACAGCAGTGATTATTCACAGTAGACCTTACCATCCATGAGTAGATAAGAGAAAATTAAGCCTTGCAGCTCAAAAAACAGAGAAGACTGCATCTAATGCAATCCTGACTCATTAGCGGGCTCTTCTGAGATGGAAATTAACTCTTTAGTGGGCTGAACATTGTCTGGAAGACCTAAGAGTCCAGTTCATAAATAATGCATTGGCCATTCAGAGTCAATTAGACCGCATGGTGAACGTAAATGCTGCTCCCTGCAAAGCAAACATAAATACACACCAAACCTCTTCAATAACACAGAGTAAAACAGACCGAGAGATGTTTCATGGCTGGAGATGCTGCTTATGGCTGACCATAATCATAACTGTGTCTTTGATGCTCAGGCCAATTACATTTAATACGGTTTGAGGGTAAAGAAGTGGTTTGTGATGGGGTTAGACATCATATATTACACACACCTCAAACCGTAGCCATGGCATTACGATCCATTCCTGGTTTTTCACAAAACAAAGAATAGACACCGGTTCTGTGAGATTCTCCCGGCTCTATAAGGTTTGCATTAGACTCTATAGGAATATATTTAAAATAGACGCTTCTCAACGTAAGAATGTTTTCTGATATCCACGTAGTAATAACTTAAAATATCAGTCCTAAAACTTAAGATTATTATTTGGTAAAATAGCAAGCATTAGTAACAAAGGGAAGAGAACTGATATGATCGTTCTTCATTCTCCTTCACGAAGCCCACAGAAAAATGACTAATGCTCACAAACAGCTGCACACTGCCTGAGAGTCGGCCTCCGCTTGACTAGTGCTTGTGTGTGTGTGTGTCAGTGCTTGTGTGTGTGAGTGTGTGTCAGTGCGTGTGTGTGTGGATGTGTGTGTGTGTGTGTGTGTCAGTGCTTGTGTGTGTGGGTGTTATAGTGAGAGAGTGTGTGTGTGTGTGTGTGTGTGTGTGTCAGTTCTTGTGTGTGTGGATGTGTGTGTGTGTTTGTGTGTGTGTGTGTGTGTGTGTTATTGTGAGTGAGTGTGTGTGTGTGTGTGTGTTTGTTCATATGTGTGCGTTTGTGAATGAGTGTGTTATAGTGTATGTGTGTGTGTGTGTGTGTGTGTGTGTGTGTGTGTAAGTGTGTGAGTGATACCTGGAGAAAGCCAGCTGCTAGCCTTCCTATTGATCTCCGCTCCACGCAGGAACAACACTAGCTGTACATGTCAGACAGACTCTTCCTGTCTATGTGGGCGGTTCTCCACAGAATAAACTGCAGTATGTACCAGACCTTACATGATGTCCAGTGAAAACTCCAGGAAGGCATCCTAATAATAACTCTCCACGATGGAGAAACATCAGAATTACACTGTATTAAAATCACTGTACAATGCAGAATGTCACAGATTAATCACATTGTGATATGGACTCGTGTTTGAATGTACACACACACACACACACACAGAGGTAATTTCATAGGGTCATATATACAGTGTTAGTTCCCGACTCACTGAATTGCAGATCCTAATGAACATGACACTCTTCTGTAAGGAAAGGCCATAAAAGCCATTACTGCAGAAGATGTTTGCCCACAGCTGTAACAGCTAAAATACTGAAGTAAAGCAGTTCTCTAGCTGCAATATCATCCGCACACACTGAGAGGAGCCTAGATCTTTACAGTATAAGCCAACTACAGTGGCGACAGCACCTCGTGATGGTCTGAAGCTTGGAAGAAGGTTCATCTTTAAAGGGGTCATGTGATGCAATTTTTCTTTCTCTTGGTGCATAAAGAAGATCTGTAAAGTTGCAAACACTAAAGTCTCAAATCCAAAGACGTATTCTTTATCAAAGTTAAGACTCTGCCATGTCCCCCTCAAAAAACAGGTCATTCAAACACGCCCCCACATGTCTATGTCACTATGTGGAAATATATGTGTAATGCCGCCCACATGTTGATGCAAAGAAAGAAGGCGTGGTTTCAGTAACACAGTGTTGAAGCAGTCATGTCAGAGATGCTGTGTGTATCTAGACGGAAGCAAGAGCACTTTATTTGTTCTTCTGAAAATAGATGCATTTAGGAATGTTCAAATGTGGAGTTTTGCACGTTGTGTGTGTGTGTGTGTGTGTGTGTGCGCACACGAGAGAGAGAGAGAGAGAGAGATGGTCACACAGTGGAGTCAGTTGTTTTAACTGTCCCTGGCTTGTGTACTGCAAACAAATACGAGCTTCATCACTAGGGTTGGGTACTGATGGAGCCAGTATGCACTGAACTGAATTTCCGAAGAACGTAGATTTCGGTGCCTCAAAAATCATGCACATATGCTCTCTGTATGTCTGTAAATCATTGTTTAAATGTAAATAAAAGAGAAATGAAAACTTTATCATATAAGCATATAAATATATACATGAATTGTGCTCTTAGTCAACTTATACAGCAACTTTGTGGTTCTTTTTTTTTTTTTTACTTTTTTATAAGTATCAGTTCTGGCACCGTTTAGGCACCGATACCATTTTAAAAGTATCGAAATGGCACCGGTATTGTAAAAAACCCAATCGATACCCTACCCTATTCATCACTGTGTCTGTCACGACTCCGTTCCTCTTTTGAGCTTGAACTGATTGTAAAACTAAGGAGATTATTAACTGTCTTTACATATATTTAGAAAGATGACACTTGCAATTATGGAAAGGGGTGTTACATTTCCGACCAGTGCTTGTGGTGTTTGGCCAATCACAGTGCACTGGCTCAGCTGGCCAATCAGAGAAGACTGTGCTCGTCAGAAGGAGGGGCTTTGTAGAAAACGACATGTTTGAGAGACACGGGACACAGGGGACCTACATGTTCAGAATTTGAAACATATTGTGTTTTTTGAACATTAAAGGATGTCAACATATTCTGTTACACCCAATACACAAAATAATGATCTTTATAAAAAAGCATCATATGACCACATGAAATGTTTCTGCGCTTCTAGCGTCACCAAAGTTTTCAAAACTATTGAAATCTGTCAGAGCCACAGTCTGCACACTTAAGAGCAGATATAAACTGCTTTTGGTTCTTCTACAGGAACACCAACACAATATGTGTAACACAGTCAGTGATGAATTACCGGCACTGAATAAGCAGCACCACATCAGTCTTCATAAAGCCTGATATTCAGTTTTCGTCTGACACGCGTCCCAACATGAGCTCAGTATTTCAGGCCTGTGTTTGACCCGACCGCTGTCAGTCTGTCACAAGACTCTTCCAGAAAAAGAACAGCACACAGTTTTATTAAAACGCTGAAGCCCTAAGGACCTGGAACAGAACATGGCAGGCCAGACCTAGTTTTTGTTCCAGTTAACTTGAATGGAAACAATCAGCCAGAAGCTTGCAGCTTTCTAAGGCAGGCTACTATAAGTGAGGCTTCTAGTATGTTGGGCTGCACAATTAATCAAAATTTAATCGCAAAGGCAATTAATATTGATTAATTGCGTATCTTTCAGTAAAGCACAGTTGCATGATAAGCAGTAAATATCCATCCAAAGGCCAAATTGCGCTCTCACGCTAAAATCGAAATATGCCCCGAAGAAGAAATCCAGGAAATGTCCGTCGCTGCGGCTGAATAAACAGAAGATTTAACTGCTTTCATTGATTCAACATGACTGATAAACACAGGACTACGGCAATATGTGGTTTATCTGTCATAATTGAGAACGTTTTCAGGGTTTTTATAATCCTACAATTATATCATCTGTTAAGAACACGATTTTGCGTAGCTTTAGATTTATTACTAATCACAGAACCGGCTTTACTGACTAAACACACATGAAAATCGTGATTAATCTCGTTCGATTAATCGTACAGCTCTACTAGTATGACTGTATCTTCTTGTTACCATCGTAATCTGTATTTCGTCACATTAACAACCAACTGTTATGAGTTTCTGAAGCATGACTGAATTCACTACTGAATTTCTAGTGTTAACAGAGATTTACAACATTGTTACAACAACATCTGTAGAGTAACAAGTTTATTTTTTATTTCTTTTAAGTACCATGTAAATCATGGTGTTACCATCGGATACCATTTTATAATCCTAATTATTAAAAGGGCTGGAGTTGTATTACTGTAGGCTAGATTGTATGGATAAGTGCACAATTCAAATAACAAGAACATTTTATAAGAGGTGAGATGAAACACTTTAAATAATAAAGACAACCTGAATACGAGCCTTAAGGCATCCAGTTCTCTATTTATCAAACTGTTGATACAATGATAGAAATGGCTTCTTGTAATAGCCAATGTCATACTTAATGGCTCTGGCTTTAACTTTAAATGTCACCACACAGCATCACAGAGCAGCAGACGCATTCAGTGCTGTGTTACTAAGGGAAGCGTTCATTTTGCAACCACTTTGCATGAAATAGACTAAGAATAGATCATCAACCTGGCAGATGCACGATAGGGAACCCAGAAATCTTCATGTTATGACAGCTCAGCCAAACGTTGTATTTGTTGACCAGTGTTTGCAGGATGCATTTGAAACTATGATATTTGGTATTTGTTTACAGTGAATGCGTTGTGTTACTTACCATTTTGCTGCCTGCGCGACGGAATTCCGCTTCGGAAATGAACAGCAGTAAATGAGAGCACAAAAATAAGAGGGAAATTCTGCTCCTGGTCTTGTTGTTTTGTAAAGAATAGGCTGTTTTGGACACGACAGCAGAGTAACCTATTTTCCGCCCGTTTCCGTGGGTTTCACTGCAGCAGCGACGCGAGGAAGAGCCGCAGGGCGGGGAGGGGGAGGGGCGGAGGAGGCGCGCTACTATTGGACGAGACGAGAAGGGGGCGGGGACAAGAGACGCTGATGGGCGGTCCTTCGATACACTACATACGGGAAACCTTGGCTCCATAAAAATTACTTCACAGCTGTTAGTCATTTTATATTATCTCTGAGAGATCAAATACATTTTGTTGTTTTTTATTTGGTGGGGAAGTACAGTAGTACTAAGTATATACGGTTTTTTATTTTTAAATGTCTATTCTGCTCACCAAGACAAATTTATTTGATCCAAAGTAGAGCAAAAGTGTGAAATATTTTTTATTATTTAGCTGTTTTCTATTTGAATATATTGTAAAATGTAATTTATTTCAAATATGATTTTTTTAGCATCATTAGAAATCTTTGTAATAATCTGATTTGTTGCTAAAAAAATATTATTAATAAAATGTATTATTATTATTAAAAAGAAGAGCGAGAGAGAGAGAGAGAGAGAGAGAGAGATAAATAAATAAATAAATAAATTACTGACTCCAAGCCTTTTAATGGTATAGTGTGTAATGTTACAAAGCTAATTTTATTTCAGATAAATGCTTCGATCTTTCTATTCATCAAATAATCTTTAATAAAAATGCATTTAACTGGTTTAAATATTGATAATAATAGTATTAGTAGTAGTAATAATAATAATGATAACAAGGGCGTAACTTTGGGTCTACCATTGGGGGGGTTAAACTCGCGGCATATGAATAATTTTCTTGTGTAAAAGGTAACATGCTAATTTACATTACAGATTATTTAAAATATGATACTATCTTTCTTGCTGGCAAATTAAATTAATAAAGAAAACGAACAAAAGTATTCATTCTGAATATTTCATATTATTTTAATCTGAATGATGTTATGATATTGAGGGGGTTATATTAGTTGGATCAGATTTTTTGGGGGGGTCATGACCCCCGTAACCCCCCTGCAAATTACGCGCATGAATGATAATAATAATAATAAATGTTTCTTAATCAGCATACTAGAATGATGATCATGTGACTGGAGTAATGATGCTGAAAATTCAGCTTTGATCACAGAAATAACTTGCATTTAAAAATATATTCAAATAGAAAAACGGTTATTTTAAACAGTAAAAATATTTCACAATGTTACTGATTTTGCTGTATTTTTGGATCAAATAAATGCAGTATTTGTGAGCAGAAGATAATTATTTAAAAACCATTACAAATATTTTAATTCAAAGCCTGGAGTAACCTATATAAAATCACCTAAAAAAATAAATAAAAAAAAGTATATTTTTAAACTGTTCGCATTGTAGTAGCCTATATATTTGTATGTTGAAATCTAATCTGATTCAATTAGAACTAAACCCTTTAAGATGGTTTTAAAGTGCTCTTGGTCCACTTTACTTTATCTTATCGTGGTCTTAGGGTCTTAACTCATTTAAGATGCTAGGATCTTAAAATGTTTTATGAGCATACTAACACCTAATCTTCTTTAGATTTCATTAACCTATGCTAGAGCGCCACCTGCTGGCTGCATGTTGAGATCATTTCAACAGCCAAGTGCTACTTTATTTTGGTAACTCTCTGTTGTCAGCCATTTCCAGCTGTGGGATGAGCAAAAAATCTACAATAAGGGTATTTCGGTAATAACGGTCTGAAAACCTCTTCTACTGCATGCATGTGTCAGTCCAAGACCACTCAGTTACAGCACACCACATCCCATTTTTGGCATAGTTTATTTTTCTTTCAAACAGTATTACCATTGTGAAAAGTGCAAAAATATGGAAAAATACACCCAACTTACAATTACTATACGTAAATCACGTTGCACCATTCCAAAATACTCATAAATAGAAAGACACACTAGAAATATATCTATATGGGTAAAATTTACTGTGAAACTCTACATGGATTAACATGAAATCTATATAAAATCTGTAAACTCAAATATAAAAGTAAACTTCATCTTCACTGGGTTCTTCTGAGACATCTGGAAGGAAAACTTTAAAAGAGACAACACTGCAGCAAACAGGGTAAAGTGCAACTATTGCATCAGACAAATCCAACAAAACTCCCACTTCACAAACTTCGTCACACGGCACTAACAGGAAAGGCAGCATCCCTACTCTTATTCATACTTCAATGAGAATGACAGTGTTCTGTCTAGCCCAGTGTCTCTTTCTTCACAAGATTGTCTTATCTCACTGGTGACCACAGACTCTTTAACAGGAACAGTTCCTTACTGATCCACGTGAGGGTATGTGTGTTGTTGGGTTTACACTCGTACTCAATACTGTCGAAGCTGTTGCCCCATTGGCAGTGGTCTCTCTTGTTGTAGACTGTGTCATCTGTTGTTTTTACAGTTGCATACTTCCTCAGCCTGTATTCAAGGTTTCAAATCCTCAAGCTGCATTGCTATACTTGTTTCTCAAGAAAATCCCATTTGGAAAGCGATCAGCCCCTCTGGAGGTCAATTAGCACCTTTGACTTGAAAATGTTGCCTATCTCTTGATTTGGTTTGTGTTACTCCCTCAGTGTACACTACAGACTGAGGGTCTTTAGACTACTGCTCCAAGGGAAAAGTCACTCCACCAATAGTCATGGATTCACAGCCTTGACGCCAAACTATGCAGAAAGCTGGCAGTCTGGAGAGAGACGGTGGAGCAAACTTCAGATTAACCCACATTTTGATGAGTCAAATATGCTTCTGCCAAAGTATGTGTCTTCCAGATCAACAGGCTTGTTTTGCTCAAGGATATCAAGTGTGACTAGTATAGTTCTGCAGTGTTGACCATATTAACATAAAAAAATATGGCAGGCAATACTATCTTGGTTTTTGAACATGCACCATGACAATATCATGTGGTTTTGGGCATCAAATACAATGGTATTTCTTTAGCTACCTTGAAGTATGTACTGCCCTGATCTATAAAAATCTATAGAAACATAGAATACAATTAGAGAAACATTACAAACTATTAACTATTAACCAGAAAAAAAATAAAAATAAAACAATGTTTTGGGACATATTCCATTAGGATTCAGTGGTTTTACCAAGCCATCAATAAAAGGTGACAAATTATCCATAGAGACCCACAGGGACCATTGCAGTTTCCATTAAGACCGATATAAATGCCATTATGACCCGTAAAAGCATTACAAATTATGTGTTGTTTTTTGTTTGTTTGTTATTTGTTTTTTAGCAGGGTGTAAATGACATGGTACACTTACAAGAATCAGAACCATGGTATCAAAATACAAATCACAAAGATGTTATTACTATGTTAACACCACAGTACTTGATTTGGAAATTATTTATTACAATACAGTATGTATTTAGTGGTATGACCTATGAAAACGAGACGGTGGGAAAGGGGGGTGAGCACTCAGGTTGGAGAGGCTGTGCCAGGACCCAGTGCGATGATTTAAGAGGAACCAAGCGGCTTGGCGAGGCTAAATCTGTCACGTTCGGTGATACAGGAAACACGGAGAGATCCAAGTGCAGGTAAGATATTTATTAAGGGGCAATCCAAAAGGGTAAACAGTCTAGGCAGGGTCAAAACCAGAAAATCCAAATAAATAAGAACAGACAAAACACAAGGCAGGATCAAGACTACGGAATAACAAGACATTAGACAAGGACTCCGTGACACATACTCAGACAGACCGGGTATAAATACACAGAAGGTAATGAGGGAACTGGAGACAGGTGGGGAATAATCAATTAACTCAAACAAGGAGGAAGGTGACCAAATAAGGGAACAGACAGTTCATAAAGTGACAGACACCGTGGGAAAGGAGGACACCTAGTGGAAACCCAGGGACACAACCCAGACACTGTGACAAAACCTCTCTCAAATACATACAAAATATATTAAAATACCCATCTTGGAGTGTGTTCGATGTCGTGTTCGTGTGGTTATGTCTCTGGGTATGTTTCTGTATCTGGACACTTACAAACTTGAAAAAAATTAAACACTGTGTAAATAGCACAAATAAATAAATAGAATGAGCATACAAATCAAATTTCAAACAGGTCCCACTGGTACAAGCTGCACCGGGGGCCCGATAACCCCAGCTTCGGTCCTGTGTACGAATGTCCACACATTGCATTTATATAAACGTGCAGTTTGATTGGTAATGACGTAATATGTAATTTCATGACGACAGATGCAACACGAAAAATCATTATTTTTACGCCCGTTAGAGGTCGCTTAACTTTAAAATGCAAATATAGGTCATAATAAGGTGCTTACACAAACAACCTATATGGTCATTTTTTAATTTTTTGAAAGACAGGCTCAAATAAAGCTGATTTGACTTGACTCTCAGCTGCATCTGAAGGCACAGATGACGTAATGAAAATAAAGCATATTATCTCATGTACCGAGGTCCAACTCTCTCACTTCCTTTCAAAACCATGTGTGAAAAACGCCTTTTATACAAACAAACAATAATAATAAACAAACAAAAGATATATTTCAATAATCAAGTAAACAACTAGATAATGTTTTAAATTCTCAGGTGTTAAAACAGTACTTTATTATTCTAGATAAACTGTGAACACAGCCTAGGTCTGGTCCTTTTTCTGTGAACGCAAATATACACCGCAGCATTCAGCTTTTTGGCGATAGAAGGCTTTATTTTTCTAATGTGATTAGTTTGTTGAAGTATTATTCCCACAGAAGGTGCAGGCTTTAAAATCTGGTTCATTTCTGTACAAAAATAGGTTCATAAAGGGCCTTTTTTATTATCAATAACCATTTTTTGATAACGTATTTCTTTGCAGATGTTAAGTCAAAGGCCATATTACGGTCAGAATAGACATTTGCAGGCCGGCGCAAGGACACACTCTTTTTTGTGTGTGTGTTTGTGAGGGGGGGGGGGTGCAAGGGGCTTATGGGGAATCGTTGGAGAGGCACCGGTTAATATTTTCAAGTGAACGCTCAAAATACATTATTCAGGTAGTACTTTACAATAATTAACACATTAATACGCTTTGATAGATTAACAAATCGAACCTTATTGTAAAGTGTTACAATTATTTGTTATTAAAGTATATATATACATGTGCACAAAAATATTGGCATGGCAGCCAATACAAATAATAATTGTTTCTTTAAATAAATCCTGCGTTTGGACCAGATCGGTTGCAGAATCACATCTGTGCTTCTAAAATTAACTTTTTTTCTGTATAGTGCAGTAGTTATCTTTATCTGTGTCCTGCCTGGCAGCTTGTCAAGCATGAAAAGCACAAGTTTATTTAAATTCTAAATATATCATCCGTATACAACATGCAAAGAGTGCTCCCTTTAAATTAAAAAAAAAAACTGTCACTCATTCATCACGATCTAACAAAGTTCCAAAAACACACAAACACACACACACATACACATACAAAAAAAACTATAATTTTTTTTTAAATGTCTTTGTTAGAAAAAAGTTAGAAGTATGGCAGAACTCAGCACTGGCCAAAAAAAGGGTGACTGGAGCGGTGAGTGCGTGGATTACAAACTAAACACCTCTGATTGGCCATTGAGTTTTAGAAATCAACAAACATCTGTGATTGGCTACATTGTTCACCTCCTTGAAAATGCATTGTAAAATCATTTGATGCTTTACAAAGAAGAAGATACTCTGGATTGTTTGCCAAATCTATTTCGTTTTGCTGATCCTAGACCAGGGGTTATGGGCAGCTTTTAGATCTAAAAGCAAGCAGAAGCAACAGCAGGCAGTTGTATGAGTAAGACTATAAAAACTCGCTAAACTCAAGTCCGACCTTCTTAAAAAATATGGCAAAAAAAAAAAAAAAGTCTTTCACTGTCATTGACAAGCATAAAGTAATCATGTATGACTGTGGGTGAGTTATCTCTAAACACAAGTGTATCATTTGCCCTCTGACGCGTTAGCTGTGTGGGTTGAAAAACACAAAGGAAACTATCTGACCTTGAAGTTGCCTGTCAGCCAGTGCGTAACTTCCCTTTCCCCGTCACAAAATGTGTCTATAACTGTTAACAGAGGTTAGACGTCAGACACAGATTGAGCTGAACTGTATGGGTCTTGTGTTCAGCACCCCCTGTAGACCAAGACTCACTGCTTTACCTCACAGCTATGGAACCAACAACAATCAGAGAAGGATACCTCGTGAAGAAGGTAAGACTGGGCTTTATCTTCCGTTTATCTGTGATTCTGTGATGCAGTAACAGCTTTTCTGTGGTGTGCTTCAGGGTTTGGGATATGGAGCGTTACGTTTTCTGTAAAATGTGTCAATGTCTGTGTCACTGGTGACCTTAAAAGGAAAGTTTGCTGATAAGTAAAATTATAGATTTTCCAGATAAACTCTTTATATAAAATCAATGGACTACATAAAAAGAATTGACTAGATGTTTTAGTGTTCATCCAAAAACTCCAGTTGTTAAACTTTTTTAAAGTCTACACCAACAAAATTAACTCAGCAACTCAGACTTGAGATTAACCCAACAGGATTTGTATGTCTGCTGATATTTTTCGTTGCTGACACTGAACAATATGGGCTAATGTGACCCAACAATACATTGAGTCAAAATGAGAGATTTTTCTGTTATGCCCGAAATCGTTAGGTTATTTAGTAAAGATCATGTTTAAATGATAATATTTTGTAAATGTCCTGTTGTAAATATATCAAAACTATACATTACTAAGAACTTCATTTGGACAACTTTAAAGGCAATTTTCTCTGTATATTTTTGCAAACTCAGATTCCCAGTTTTCAAATAGTTGTATTTTGGCCAAATATTGTCCTTTACTAAGAAACCATACATCAGTGGAAAGATATTGTAATCAGCTTTCAGATCTTAATAAAAAGGTTTTGTGGTCCAGGGTCATATATTAGAAATATCAAGGCAAGGCTGTACTCTCTTGTTTTTTGAACATGCACCATGACAATCCCATGTATGACAGTACTGATGTCATGTGCTGATGTTTTGTCATGTTTTTCCATGAAGTTGTAAAGTTGCTCTATTTTGGGAATAGATTTTGAAACATCCTCCTGCTCATAGCAGCATGTACTGTAACGCACATTTCATTTTGTCCACACATTCCTTTATTTATTAAGGGTTTGAACCCCTAAAAAAGTTTTGGAAAAGCATTTGATGATATTCTTGTCTTTAACTAATGAAAACAAAACTACACTTGTGCATCAGAATCTGGCAGCTAAAAATAAAGTACAATTCAACCCACAGCTGTGTGTGTGAGCTAAAACACAGAAGTGAAAATGACCGAACTTGAACGTTCACACTTATCTAATCCTTTAATATTGAACCATATCTTTCCTTCAGCTGTGGATTGACGTAGCAAGCTATTTGTTGATAGCTAAGCACTCCTGCTTTTGGATTCAGAATTTGATCTGTAATTTTAGGAAGCTACAGTAGAGAAGGGTTGTTGTTTTACAGGGGACGATGCTCAACTCGTGGAAGGTGGTGTGGGTGGTGTTAGCAGATGATGCCATTGAGTTTTACAAGAAGAAGACAGACAACAGTCCGAAGGGAATGGTCCCTCTGAAGGGTGCGACTCTGACCAGCCCGTGCCAGGATTTCACTAAAAGAATGGTGAAGGAATCAGACGGCTTTAAGACAAGTATACTGATGACATATCCAGAGTTTTCCATAAATAGCTTTCATATGCTTTTGTCAACAGCTAGTGTTTAAGGTCAGGTCGACTAAGAACCAGGACCATTTCTTCCAAGCGACTCACCTGGAGGAGAGGGAGCTCTGGGTTAAAGATATCAAGAGGGCCATCACCTGTTTACAGGGAGGCAAGAAGTTTGCCAGGAAGTCAACGCGACGATCCATTCGCTTACCACAAAATGTTAACCTGAGGTATTACACTGTGATTTCAGTAATAAAAATGTATCGCATTTGAAATATTGGTGGTCTCAGTGGCATTACTCTTGTTTTGTATTCAGCTCATCTTGGGATCTTTGTTCATCTTGTTCTTGGTTCATGACTGAATAAAAGAGTTTCTGTTTTCTGCTAAAACCTAAGAAATAGACAGACCCTGCTGTGAATTACAAAGCTGTTAAACGCTGCCTTTGTTTCTGTCTGTCCGCAGTGAACTGTATGTTCTAATGAGAGATCAAGACAAAGGAGTGAAAGAGCTGAAGGTAGAGAAGGATAAAAGGCTGTTCAGTCACTGTTTCACAGGTAAAATGAAGAACTAGACCAAACCTTATTACTACCATAAATAAGAAGTATCAGTGATCACAGAGGATTTTTCTTTTTTTTAATCATACTTTATTTTAAGGTCCAGTTCTCGCCATAAACAAACCATTTAATTTTGCAGCTTGTTAATAGTTAATGTGGTAGTTGTTCAGTTTAGGTATTGGGTAGGATTAGGCAGGCAGAATAAAATCATGCAGAATATTTGCCTTATAAGTAATAATAAACATCCAATACAACATGCTAATAAGAAACTAGTTAATAGTGAGAATTGCTCCCTGCATTAAAGAGCCAGTAAGATGAAAATTCTAAGCTTCCTATCACTGTTTATAAGTCCTGTACAACAGGTTTTAATCCATCCAAGGTTAAAAACATTATCATTTTGTCAACATATCATTTTAAAATTACCTCAGTTCTCAGAGATCCCCAAACGGTTCGCGCGAAGCTGTTCAAAAGATTCAGTTTCCTTAAACCCCACCTTTCGGTAGCATACTGTGTTCTGATTGGTCAACTAACATAGTCAGGTTTGATTGGTTTTTCCGCACACAACTTCATGGTAAACAATGCGTTAGCATCTGTTTGGGGTGAATTATGTCTTATTCCTCTCATCGCGAAGCAAACAGTAAAATAAAAAACTTGATCAGTCTCGCTGCTTTTTCTTCTGTGTGGGTGTATTCACGCCGCGCGCTTCAGTTTGAATCTGAAAAGCGCATTCAGCGCGGGGGCGTGGTCACATTAGATATAGTGAAGGGAGACGTGAAAAACAGACATCGCGTTGTTTTCATATGGATTACTTTATCACAGAATATCTGATTTCAGCAGCACTTGTTTAGTTTTAAAGTAGACATGTCAAGCTTTCTATAGATATCTCTCTCATGTCTCTTCGTTGAGTATTCACGGAGTTACACTTCATTTTAATGACGTGTTTGTACATTACTTTTTCGGGGTTATCAGGGGAAAATGACTCATAACGCGTATCCGCGATAATCGACTCCAGAGGGTTTAAACATATAACTGTTAGTGCTAGCGCGACTTACTGATAAGACGCTTGGGAGAAAACAAACACATAACTTCATAATCATACTTCGCGTTGTGATTCGGAGATGCTCCTTGTTCTAAATAAAGTTGGTAATGAACCCTCTTTTATGGCCTAACGCTTTGAAAATCCCGCTGTACTCACCGAGATTAGAAAAGCAGTCATCAGTGAAATGCCATTGGTTCTTCTGATCTTCATTCTTTGGCACAAATACAGTGAAAATAAAACAAACTTGCCTTTACAATTAAAAACACACTGTGTCCTCGACATGATGCTCCCATGGGGGGGGGGGGGGGGGGGGGGGGTTGGGACGGCAGGTCAGAGTTTTGTTTCTTTGTTTTATCAGAGGAATATCTCCAGTAAATCTCTCTTTGCGTGAGTGTTGTTGACCTGTAAAAGTCTCCTGGTGGATCTGCTGGCAGGAAACACAGTGATCGACTGGCTGATTTCTGAGGGGAAGGCCAGAAACAGACCCGAGGGCCTGATGTTAGCCACCGGACTGCTGAACGAGGGATTCCTGCTGCCCGCCGGAGACGTGTCCAAAGAAGCCGCCGAAAAAAGAGCAGAGTGTGTTTTCCTGGACCAAACCGAGGCTCTTTATTACTTTGTGAGTTAACATATTACATAATGCACATTATTATTGGCTCTATTCCAAAAGTCACTTTGATTTTTGTAGTGCTGTATACAATGCAGTCTGTTTCAAACATAAACAGGGAAATACTAAATCAGTGATGCAAACTTCAAATAAGTTGCAAGTTCTGCTGAAAAGCAGCTCTACAAAGACACTTGTCACTGTTCAGCTCGGTTGAAGTTCGAGAGGTTGTTCTCATTTAGCTGCAGAAGATAAAGTGTCTTTTAAACACAAGCTTATAGAAGTCGGTTTCTGCCTCTGAATAAAAATAAATATATAAAGTATTTTTTTCCTGCAATTCTGATTTTCTTTTCTAGCAACTCAGAACTTTTCTAGCAACTTTTATTTATTTATTTTTTTACTTTTTTAAAAAAAAAATCAGAACTGTATGATATAAACTCACAATTGCAAGTAACAACGTCAGAATTGTGGTGAATAAAGTTTCCTCTGGCCAAGTTAACAAACACAGTGTGATTATGACTCCAGGCTACACTCTTAAAAATTGTTCAATAAAGAAACTTTACAGTCCAATGAAAATGTTCTTTACATTGGAAAAAAAGGTTCTTTAGATTATTACAATGTTCTTCACACTAAGAGAAAATGGAATGTTCATGGAAAGGTTCTTTGGGGAACCAAAACTGGTTCTTCTAAGGCGTCACTGTGAAAACCCCCTTTTGGAACATTTTATTTTTAAGCGTATACATCACAGATTAGATTAGTGAGCTGCCTACATAGGCAGTATTTTAGGACACCTTAAGCACTCTTGTGACATGACGGTCTGTTTTTTGAAGAAAAGAAATATACATTTAAAAGATATTGTAAAAATGTATTTAAAATGGTTTGATTCTTAGCATTATGTTAAAGTGAAACTGAAGTCTCTCATCTAAGTGCTCAAAATCAATCACTTTAAAATCAATCACTTTACGCTGTACTATATTTTAAATGTGGGTGTATTGGGTGCGTTCAGGAACTAATGGCGTGTCAGTGAAGCGAGAGCTGTTGTTGAGGGTGTGCATGTGTGTTGATCTGCAGGCAGATAGTGGTTTCTTTTGTGAGGGTTACTCCAGCGATGAAGACGAGGTCGTGAAGGAGGAGTTCAGAGGGGCCATAGTCAAACAGGGCTGTTTGGTGAAACAGGTAAGTGCCAAACAAGCACACGATGAACGAATACCTGTGATCTTCTGATGCTGGCTGAATGTGAGCGTAGACGTGTGATTCTCACAAAACCTGTGACATCAAGCATGTGTTTCAACACCAAACTTGATTAACTTAGCAAGCATTGACTTCAAAGGCCCGAAATTGTGTTCTTCTTGCAAAATCTAAACATTTATAAGAATATAAGATATTAGATGCTCTCAGATATTTCTTCATAATTTCACAGGGTCACAGGCGAAAGAACTGGAAAGTCAGAAAGTTTATTCTGAGAGATGATCCTGCTTTTATCCACTACTATGATCCCACCAAAGTAAGCGTGTTCCTGTCATTTCTAAAGATTGGTTAGTTTTGTTTTTCATGTAAAACTAAGACTTTTGTTTAAGTTTTGGCTGCTCTTTGTGTCTCTGTTATAGGGTGAAGACGATCCTCTCGGCTCCATTCACCTGCGTGGTTCAGTCGTGACTGCGGTGGAATATGTGCCTGATGGTATGATGAATATCTAAATAACTAAACACATTTGACAGTCCACCGTTTTATAAACATGCAATCTTAATGAGACTAATTAATATATAAAAAAAAAACATAAATAACATGTTTCACTTCAAAATGAAAGCAAAATATACATCTATATATTTTTCAACATGATTTAAAGGAGGAGCAGCAAAAATAACATAATACACGATTTTTTAAATCATGAATAATGTAATGGCTGGAGTCTAAATTTAAAGGCCCCCTGAAGTGCCTTTAAACACGCAGTGTTATTCTATGTGGTGACGTAATTTCAGCTGAAACAGTAAGTGAGGGTGGGGCATATTGAGCAGCCCGCCCCCTTTTTCAAAATAGCCAATAGCATTTTTCTTTTTTAGATCTGCTCGGGCCACAGGCAGATCCATTGAGCTCAGTAAAGCCACATTTGACAGCCACAGTCATTCAGTATAAAACTCTTAGTAAAAAAAAAATAGTGGCCATTATAATGCTAAGGCTGTGTAGTTGTAAAAGTTTTTAATATATGCCGACTCGCATGTACGATCCGCTTTATGTGATTGTGGAGCTAAAGTCCGGATCAGACTGTGAGCGCCGCGGTTCACGTGAAACAACGTGAAACCAGACCTAATTTTCATGAATCGAAAACATATTTACTCTACCTGAATCATTCTCTTTCAATACATTATGCACTACAAACCATCCACTGTACAGGAAATACTAAACTGTGAACAAGTGACCAATCTCAAGCAGCGCTTCAGCATCTATTTATAGTGCAGGATTCTAGAGAGCATTTGATTGGTCAGAAGATTTGATGAGAAGGTGAAGTGCGAAGTGATGTCATGAGAATCTGTGATTTGAGCAGAAGTGAGAGACTGTAAGATTTGAATGCTTATATCTCCTAAATGTGAATTGTGTCATTGTTTTGGAACACGCCAGCTTATTCATAACCTTAATGCTAACATTTTAATACTAAAAGCTAAAAAAATTTTAATTTTGATTTCATGTGGACTTTAAGAGACATGATAAGTGTGATCAGATCAACTTATAATTTAGTTTTTAGGACCAAGTGTTCCGAAGTTATAACAAAAAAGTGCATTTTTGAACTGGTGGTGGCGCTATGGAGTACATCGTAAAGACACAAGAGTTGGTCTGATTACTATTCAGGACCACCTCTACCAGTGTACCAAATGTTATTATTTTCCTATGTGTTCAGGGCAGACTATATAATTTAAATGTTTGTCTCTCTTCTAAACTCCTGCAGCCAAGAGACACGAGGCGGATGGCAATCTCTTTGAGATCATCACGTCAGATGAGATACACTACTACCTGCAGGCCGCGACAGCCGATGAGCGCAAGGACTGGATCAAAGCCATTCAGAGCGTCTCAAAAACAGGAAAATAACTGTATCAGGTCCATCCCATGGTGGAGAACTGCAAGCTCACTCGTAAAAGACACACAGAGTTAAGGGTGAGGATCAGTGTGGGGGTGTGTTTTGTCTACGCACCAAATATGTCTCCTCTTCAGCATTTTCTAAAAATAAACATTACAGTTTTTTTTTTCTTCACTTTCCGCATTTACACAAAACAGGATTTCTAACAGTCATGTGACAATTTCTCAAGTGAAAAAAAACAAACTCACACTAAGTTAGAGACAGGATGTGGGCAAATGTGTTGTTTAACCAGAAACTGATAGTAAATGAGATTGATCTGCCCGTCCAGAACTGTCAACACAGTGGAGAGAATCTTCAGTGCTCAGCATTTTCCTGTTTTCATGTTAACTAGTAGCACTTCCTGTTTCTTTTCTTGAGTCTGTCTAGATATAGAGATGTACCAGTCTGATGATGAGGTGGTGTAACACGAAATGGACTCAAAATATCACATCTTTACTTAGCTCACTATTCCTATGTATAGAGCTGGGTAGTAACATGTAGTCTGGATTACATAATCAGATTCCAGAAATGAAAATAATATTTTAAAATACTAGTAATCATACTACAGTTACTTTTCATAGATTACATGATTACATATTATTTACATGTTTTTGGAAGGCTTTTGTCTTTCAAACATATTGCACAAATACACAAACTTTTTAGTCATCTGATCCGCTTTCGCCCAATATATTTACTTACATTCATTTTACATTCATGCATTTGGCAGACGTTTTTATCCAAAGCGACTCACAGTGCATTCAGGCTATACATTTTTTTAAATCAGTATGTAAAAGCTTGAAATATCCCTGATATTATAAAATAAATATGTTAATAACAAAGTATCCCATTTGCAAGTTCATGGTTCTCTGACGATGGTTATGGTCACATGACATGCAGGTAAAAAAAAATAAAAATACATCTTAATGAATATGTTTTATTTTGATTGGTTTTAAAATAATGTATTTTAACATCTTTTCATTTTACTTTTTTTTAAAAAACTTCTTGGTTAATTTATCAATCAAAATAGATTTTAGTGAGCGGGTGTAAATAGCATATATATATATATATATATATATATATATATATATATATATATATATATACACATACACACAAAAGATGTCAAATGTGCATTCTTTAGCTGTTGTAAAATTTTCTGAGCCAGCAGATGGCGGTGTCGACAATCCTCTGAGGACACTTTTAAAGGGTCAGTTCACCCAAAAATTAAAATTCTGTCATTGATTACTCACTCACATGCACCTTAGCCAGCTATGAGGTCACCGAGGTCAGGACCTTGGTATTTTTCAGAGGTGTAGGCTACTTTGTGAAATAAATTGCCTTATATAGTATTAACCATTTCACATTGACTTGATTCATGTAGTGTGATTCGTAACTGTCAACATAAGGGGAGAAGAAAAGAAGCCATTTTTAGCATAGGCTATATTAGGCATATGTTAATAATGAATGTGTACATATTGTAAATTTATTCAACTTACATAGCTTTCCAGGTAGCTTAGTAAAGCACTATTACTTACTAATTCATTAATCAGAGTTTCTTGTTAGATAATAGTAGTTACTAGAGTGCTAATATTGTAGTACTTGTGTAGTTATTCATTTATGATGGAACAGTATTTGAAAGTGTTACCAAAAATTGTGTTTGGTGAGACTATATAAAGATGCCAAAATATGCTCATAGACAAACAGGTAATAATAAACAATAACCCAACAGATAGCATGTTTCAGACGTGTTTTTTTCTTCTTCGAATCAACAGATCTAGCAGTAGGACTTTGATCTGACTTTAAAGTGTGTGTGTGCGTGTGTGTGTGTGTGTGTGTGTGTGTGTAGTTGAATTTTTTCACTCACATTAAGGAAACTATGAAAACATCTTGTCCACATTTGTCCCAAAAGATGCTTGAGGATTAATATGTAACTCAAAATCAAAATGTAATGACCACCTAACATATGGGTAAACTTGGTAACTTTTTATGATGTGCAAAGATAAACCAGCAAATGACTGTTTTCATTGAACAAACTATACAGAAATTAAATTTGCATAATGTAAAAAAAAAAAAAAAGCTCAAATATTAACAGAATAATTATACAACTCTCTTATTTCTACCTCTCTGAAATCCTGGACCAATACACTTCCATTGCAAATCATTTTGAAGGGCTAAATGTGATTTGAGTTGAACTGAGGGATGAGTGTATTCAGACATCATGTCTCAGATGCTGTCTTGTACCGAACACCATTTTTAAAGCTGGTGTTAAGGATCTCTGAAAGCATGAGCTCATATAATATGAGGCTGTTTTCAATATTCTCACACACTCAGCGTGAATAACTGTGTCACACTCCTGCTTTAACACCCTTCACTTGCAGCATATTGAGTGCTGCTATTTAACGCAAAGGTCAAATGTGAGTGCTAACTTTTTTCTGCGTTAAAAGCAAACTTGTGTAAAGACATGTTGTCACACCTCCACAGAGGCCCCAGCGTATATCTATATACACTCTGTTTCCTGTTCACAGATGCTTATTTCAGCCCACAGAACTCTATCTATCTCTAAATGTGGTCTGTCTGTAGGATGTTCCATTTCTGATTAATATATTTGTAATTTTTTTTTTCATAAACCTGATTACAGTAGAATACATTTTATGTCCCTAATATGCAATGCTACACAGCTTACAGACTAAACATTTCACACATCAGCACAGTCTATCTGGATAAACTCATTGCTGTGATAAATTCAGTGACTACGTCTTTCACATTATATAAATTAATTTCTCACTCAGACACAGACATCACCGAAACTCTCTGTTTCCGGTTCTCAAAACTGTTGAACTTGAGTTCATGACCTAACATAATACAAAACGGAGTAAGACAGCAATTTGTAATATTTCTACAGTAGGACCACACTGAAATATATTCCAGCTCTGACAGATGACATTTTGTAAAAACAATTAGATGTAGCTGAACACCGTTAGTCTTTCAACTTCACTGCATCAATACAAAAGTGGATAGAGGAGGAATGGGATGTTGCCCTGTAATATAAACGTGGACCATGTGATTTACTGCAGTGAATTCTAACAGTAGAGAGTGTCATTCTTGTTTTGCTAAGAGCATTTATAAAAAAGAAAACGTGTCGTGTTATGTTACATGTTTGTTTTGTGAAGAATGGCTTGATTTGAGAGTGTTTGAGTAGTTTTTGTGGAATTTGAATGTTATATTTGGTGCTTTTCTATATAGTGTCAATACTACACATGCAAAAAGTAGCAATAATATACATGCAACGAAGTGGTTGCATTTCCATAAATAAGATGATAAAAATGTAACCACACACATATGAGTACAATATGTGTTTATACCTGCAGATAGATGTTTAGGACACAAGAGGACAGTCAAAGCCCAAAGAAAAAAGATGCAAGTGAGAAAAACACTAGCTTTGATTTCTGTTTTATGACAAGTGCAGTGTATTATAAATCTAGATTAGCCTCGCTAGATGCTGTTTATATAGTGTTGTGGTTTAGGTTTGAATAACAACAGATTTAGACAGAATCTGATTTTATCTTCTTTATTTTTTTATATAAATTAGAGATGATAAGATCTGGGTTTAAATTGTGATTTATACTGAGCATTCAGATGCATTCTCCCTTTACATAGTTAGTTTGATAATTCATTGATCAGCTGTCTGTCATCACTGAAATGAATCTACAAGATGATCTTACAGATCTTTTAAATCTATTTACGGCCATTCAGGGTATGATATTACACAGTTGAATTATTAGGCATATATTTTACCAAAACCGAATCTCGACTGTGTTTGATGAAGGATTCTGATTGAGTTCAGTTCTGATTCAGTCAGGGAATGGACACAGCACTGAAACAGCATGTTTGTTGATAATTGAGGATGACAGCATTACCCCACAAATGTCCATATTGGCTTTTGTCTATTTATACTACTATACTTTATATTTTATATTTTATAATATTTATACATTCCTAATTAGCTTGATTTGTAAACAGGGAAATAGTACATTAAGCTTTTTCTCCTCGATTTTCAAAATATTTTAGTCTGTCCAACTGTATATATATATATATATATATATATATATATATATATATATATATACTGAAGTATTATAATTCATATTTGACGTGCCCTCCGTGGAAGGGCTCCGAGCTCTGGAATGGCCCGTACTTAGAGTAACCCCTGGAGTAACCCAAGAGTTGAGCGCGCACAGTATTAAGAGGTTGAGCTTGCATTGTGCTTGGAAAAAATAGTTCTCTGTGCTCAAAACGTACAATTACTCGCTCAGGATTGAGGCAAAAAATAACGCCATATTGCAGCACCTGACAGGGAGTTCAGTACTAAAGACGGGTGTACACAGTGCGAATTCGGTTGGTCGGAAGATCGTATGTCCTCGCATATGTCACGAGTCAGTTTATCTGAAAATCATATGAAGAAGATGATATACCAAACAATTGTATGTACTGTCGATTTCTGAAGCAATCGCACGAAGTTGATACAGAAGTTGATATTAACAGCAATTATTATATGATGCAGTCACACTTGTAGCAGTATTTGTTAGTTCTGTTTGTTGATTCAGGGTCAGCATCATCTGATGTCCTCTGAGGGGTCAGCATCATCTCTTCTCAGGTGTTCTGGATCCAGACTGGAGCTTGTGTAAATCCTAGTTACCACGACATTTAAATCACTGATCACTGTATGAGATTAGATGCCTTCTGTGGTTACAGCTTCATTCTTCATTTTGGTGGCTTTAATTATAAATAACACCCCTAAGTGTTTGTCCTAGAAACTCTGAAAATATGATTGTCCAGGATTTTAAAGATATAAAAAAGGCTAGAAAGCAAATCACATGAAGATGCTTGTAATACATACAAATTATTTGCATTCATTTTGGGCAAAAATTATAAACCCATGATCTTCAAATTGAGGGGACCTGCAAAAGGGGAGATTACTATAGGAAATCTGTAGAAAATAATATTAAACATTAAAAGCAGTATAATTAATGCTAGAAAAAAAAGATAATTCATTATAAATACCACGTAGGGTCAATGTGCCAACCAGAGATGTATAGTAACGAAGTAGAACTACTTCACTACTGTACTTAAGTACTAAAAGGCGGTATCTGTACTTTGCTAGAATATTATTTTTTTCTCCTACTTCCACTTTTACTTCAGTACATATTTTCGCTGAGTTTAATACTTTTACTCCGATATTTTTTTATGTGCTGCATCGTTACTCGTTACAATTATGATGTTACGAATCATTCCATTACAAACCACTGCCAGAACTGTAGATGGCAGGTTTGATGAAGCTGGCACATCATTGAGTGAATCAAGCGATTAAGAAGACTGCACATGCTGACTGAACTGCTGTGAAGAGAGAGATGAACACCGAACCGAGCCAGATAATGACTCGTTCACGAGTCAAGAACCGGTTGCATCGGTTTTCGGATGACCAGTAACGTTAGTTCTTTCTGACAGTTCGATTCAGTAAACCAGTTGAAGAAAACAGTTCACCGATTCTTTTGCGCTCGATGCAATGGCGTCATTGGCGTTGACTGCACATTGGCTCATAACATTAAGAATCAGTTCAGAATCAATCACCAAAAGAATCAGTTCGGTTCCAGATGCTCTGTGTGTCGGTTTGCTTCACGCTGAATCACACATGCGCAGTATCATCAGCTCATCAGTTCACGAATCGGACGCGTCTGACAGAAACGGTTCTTGACTCGTGAACGAGTCATTATCTGGCTTGGCTCGGTGTTCATCTTCATTTCTCTCTTCACATCAGTTCAGTCAGTGTACTGTTTGAGTCAATGAATTACTCCGGGATATTGGTTTGTTTTAACTCAGAGGGAGTGTCAGACACATTAAACTTAAAGCTTAATTCATCTGTGGATTAATGCGTATTGGAGACGCGAACTGTTTAAAACGATTCAGTTCGATTTTGTGGACTGTTTCAAAAAGATCCGGTTACATCGAATGATTAGTTCGCGAACCAGATATCACAAACTGCTTTGTTTTTAACTGTCTTACAACAGACACGGAAGAGAAGACAATGCTGAATAAAGTCGTAGTTTTTGCTATTTTTTGACCAAAATGTATTTTCGATGCTTCAAAAAATTCTAAATGACCCTCTGATGTCTTACCGGTTTGAAACAACATGAGGGTAAGTTATCAATGACATCATTTTGCAAATTGGGCTAACTAACCCTAGTAACCGTTTTTTGTTTACAAGAAGTTACAGTCAAAGGAATTGTGACTGTCCTTTAGGTTAATCATTTGAAATAGTAAAAACAATATGTTCAAACTTTTGACTATTTTCTTTAATAGCTACATAACACAATACTTCTACTTTTACTTTCAGTACTTGAGTAGTAAATTTTAAAATAGAATACTTGCAATACTTAAGTACAAAAAATGTTGAATACTTTAGTACTTCTACTTAAGTGTGGTGCTTAAAGAGCACTTCTACTTCTACTCAAGTCACTTTTTTGATAGAGCACTTGTACTTTTACTCAAGTATGGTTCTCTAGTACTTTATACATCTCTGGTGCCAACTTGTCCAATTAACACGAGAGCACCATGTCTGATTTCAATTACAGGCCGATTAAATACCTGCAGTATACTTTCTTTACAGTTTTCAGGTATTTTCTTCATTGTTATTTAAAATAAATGCCTATCTGAGCTGATGTGAGATAGGAATAGGGTAAAGAATGAGACGGGTTAAACACATTTGAGCTTAAAAGTTAAGTCCACTCTCCTTACTCGCCACACTGCAGCTACTGTCACTAAGTGGGTTTCTTTTATCATTTTGTCTGGGCAGACCAAAAAATGGTAGGCTGATTCAGTGTGAACAGGCTTAACAATAGGTGCTTGCATCATCAAGAGATCCTGCTTGCACTTACTCTACACTTAGTGCAGGTAGCCCTTTGCTTCAAAATGTCTGAAAACTACTGATGGAAGCTTTCAAAGCTCTTTTTTTGGAAAAAACCTTTGTTTGGAACTAGTTGTATTAAAGGGGTCATATGATGCGATTTAAATTTGTCCTTTCTCTTTGGAGTGTTACAAGCTATTGGTACATAAAAAAGTTCTGTAAAGTTGCAAACACTAAAGTCTCAAATCCAAAGAAATATTCCTTATAAAAGTTAAGAGATAACCACTCATAAAACGGCTTATTCTAACACGCCCCCACCTCTACAGATTTGGATATCCAAATGTTCAAGCAAAGAAAGAAGGTGTAACTTTTATTCTTCCTGTTGTATTGTTCTTGCCGCCGCCACCATGTTGTGGAGGTGCTGTGTGTGGTTCAGCTGTATTTACAACACTGTTCCAGAAAAGTTCCACCCAAAAATATGTGTGAAACAAATTTAATGGAGGTCTGTTTACTGATCCTGGGAGAGTAGAATACAATACTGGCTGTTCTGACTCACAGACTATAAGTAAGTTATTTATATTTAATGGATTTACCACTGATGATTCAAATGCCAGTTTTGAGCAGTGAAGATGAGCGCTTGTTGTCTGTGATTTGTCCAGCGCCACAGCACAAGATGTCCGCCAGCCCAGCACTACTGCCCAAGATGGCCGCCAGCTCATCGCCACTGCCCAAGATGGCCACCGGCCCATCAACCACTGCCCAAGACAGCCGCTGGTCCAGAGTCATGGCACAAGAAGGCTGCTTGTCCAGTGCCTCTGTACAGGATGACAGTCACAATTGACCCTCCAGAGTCGAGTCAGGTTCTTTCTGCAGAACTTTTCTAAATAAATGTTCCATGCACTTTGCCTTGTGCATGGAACATGGATAAATGTTCCATGCACCGAGGAATCAAAGGTGGCGTTCACACTCACTCTACTGTCGGGCAAGGCCACCCTATGGGGGACGGCCGTGTGTGGGAAAATCAGCATCCGTGTTGCGCCTCGTTCCACACCCTCTCGGAGGAAATGAGGAAGGTATTCGATCGAGCCGCGGCTGGCAGGGAAGCCGCTCACCAGCTCTCAGACCTACATCAGGGAATCTCTTCAGTCAAGGAGCACTCCATTCAGTTCCGTACCCTGGCGGCCGCGTGCCAGTGGAACGAGGCAGCACAGTGGGATCGATTCCTGCATGACCAGTCCTGTGCCAAATACCATCTCTCCGGACAGGGGGCGCTCGAGTCGAGAGAACGCGCTCGGTCCCGTCGATGAACACGAACCCATGCAGGTGGGTAGACATCGGCTGTCCCGGAGGGAGAGAGAACGGCAGAGGCCCCAAGGACTATGCCTGTACTGTGGAGGCTCAGGACATACCATCTTCTCCTGTCCGGTAAAAAAGCCAGCCCGGTAGTAAACTTGAGGCTACTATCGGGTGGGATCTCCACTGGGAAGTCCTCAACAACATCATTGATTCTCCTTCCGGTGAAACTGTGGTGGGAGAATCACACTCACGACTGTCACGCCCTTCTGGACTCTGGAGCTGAAGGTAATTTCACTCCTTGCATGTCACCTGAACATTCCTGTCCTGCCTGTGTCTCTTCCCATCCATGTCACCGCACTCAACGGCCAGGAACTGCCTTTCGTCACACACTACACAGAACCCATCACTCTGCTTACCTCTGGCAATCATTGTGAAACCATATCCTTTTTCCTCATGGACTCCCCTGTAGCTCCCATTGTGTTAGGTCACCCCTGGTTAATAAAACATAATCCACAAGTGGAGTGGGGTTCCAACACAGTCACATTGTGGAGTGAAAGTTATCATGAGTCTTGTCTGGTTTCTGCTTGTCCTGTTGTCCCTGTTTCTGTCTTTCAGAAGGAGAACATGGTATAGCCAAACATGCCCGCAGAGTATCTGGACCTGAAGGAGGTGTTCAGTAAGATCCTCCGCATCATCCCTACGACTGTGCCATAGATTTAGTGCCAGATTTAGTGCCAGGTAAGTCTCTGCTTAAAGGCAAGTTATACTCTCTTTCTATTCCTGAGAGGGAGGCCATGGAGAAATACATTTTTGATTCCTTAGCATCTGGGTTCATCCGTCCTTCCTCTTCTCCAGCAGGTGGGATTCTTTTTTTGTGGGTAAGAAGGATGGTTCTCTGTGACCTTGTATTGATTACCGAGAGCTGAACAACATTACGATAAAGAACACTTATCCGTTACCACTCATGTCTTCAGCTTTCGAGAGGTTACAGGTAGCATCCGTATTCACAAAATTGGATTTACGTAATGCTTATCATTTGGTCCGCATCAGGAATTGGGATGAATGGAAAACTGCCTTTAATACCCCCAGAGGGCACTTTGAATACTTGGTGATGCCGTTCGGGCTCTCCAACTCGCCAGGGGTTTTCCAAGCACTCGTTAATGACATGTTGAGAGATATGGTATATCAGTTTATATATGTTTACCTGGATGACATACTGATTTTTTCTTCATCTCTCCAGGAACACATTCAACACGTCAGACGAGTGCTCCAGAGGTTACTTGAGAATGGGCTTTTTGTCAAGGTGGAGAAATGCATATTCCATGCACAGTCTGTTTCCTTCCTAGCGTATATCGTCTCATCCGAGGGAAAACTTATGGACCCTGACAAAGTTAAGGCTGTGATAGATTGGCCATCTCCAGATTCTCGTAAGGCCCTACAGCGGTTTCTGGGGTTTGCCAATTTGGCGTTTCATTAGCAAATTCAGCCAACTAGCCTCACCTCTGACAGCCTTGACCTCTCCCAGTACTCCGTTCAGGTGGTCGGACGCAGCTGAGACTGCATTCACTAACCTCTTTATTTGTGCCGGAGGAGTTAAGGTCTGAAGTCATCCAGTGGGGTCACTGCTCTAACATGGCTTGTCACCCAGGGATAAGTCGAACTAATGGGTTGGTTAAAAAACGATTCTGGTGACCACGTATGGCTCGTGACATCCGCGATTTTTTTTTTGGCTTGCTCAGTTTGTGCCAGTAGTAAGTCATCTAACCGACCTCCTGATGGGCTCCTTCAACTGCTGTCTATCCCTTCGAGACCCTGGTCCCACATCGCACTAGATTTTGTTACCGCCCTCCCGCCCTCTAATGGCATGATGGTCGTTTTGAACGTAGTGGACCGGTTCTTGAAGGCGGCACATTTCATTCCCTTGCCCAAATTACCAACAGCCAAGGAGACAGCGGTCACTGTCCTAGATCACGTCTTTAGGCTTTATGGCCTCCCGGTAGACGTGGTTTCTCAATTTATATCCACATTTTGGAAAGAGTTTTGTAAATTGCTAGGAGCGTCAGTTAGCTTGTCTTCGGGTTATCATCCCCAAAGTAACAGACAGTCTGAGCGAGCCAACCAAGATTTAGAGAGGACGTTGCAATGTTTGAATCCTTCTTCCTGGAGTCAACAACTCTCTATGGTGGAGTATGGTCACAATTCATTACCAGTGTCAGCTACGGGCCTTTCTCCATTCCAGTGCAGTTTAGGTTACCAGCCACCAGTTTTTCCCAGTCTGGAATCTGAAGTCGCGGTCCCCTCACGCGTTTGTCCAGAGGTGTCACCGCACCTGGACCAGAGCCAGCGAGACTCTGCTCCGGATGAGGGAGCGCGCTAAGGCCAAGGGCGATCGCCACCGGTCAAAGCCTCCCATTTACGTTGTGGGTCAAAAGGTTTGGCTTTATACCAGTAACATTCCTCTGCGTTCCGTATCTAATAAATTAGCTCCCAAATTTATTGCCCCATTTACTATCACCAAGATTATTAGTCCGGTGACAGTCTACCTCAAACTACCTCTAGAAGAAGGTCTCAGTCTGAAAAGACAATGAATTCATACAATAATCTAACCAGGGGCCTCATGTATCAGTGCTGCGTAGGAACAAAAACTATGTGTACACAAGCTTTCACGCTCACGGTCAGATGTACTAACAGTGAAATTAATGTACATGTGTGAGAATGTGTGTTCCTCCAAGCTAACTTCATGCCTGGCATACATACATTTCTCATGTTTTTTACAGCACTCTTGAATGGAAATTTTTTTTTAGTTTGTATTTTGATTTAGTTTGTGTTCGCAGTCGGCCGTGAGTGTTTTATGTTTATTTTGATTATTAAAGTTTCTATTTTATTGTCTGCCGGTTCCCACCTCCTTCTTCCCGATGATTATGGAGTTTGTAGTGTTACAGTTTATTTAGCTTAGATTTTACATTTCTTATTGTATTTCTGATGTTACCTATTTTATCAATGAAGAAATTCATGAAGTCTTAAACTCTGAGCGAATATTTAGATCGGATGGCATCTGGTTATATGTTGATCTAGACATTGTGCTAAATAATAATAAAAAAAAAAAAAAAAACATGGATTGTTTTAGTTATTTTCTATGCGCTTGTGGATATGTTCGGCCCTGGCAGTTCTTAGAGCCTATCTATAGCTGGACATACTGTTTTTCACACAATTCTAAAAACTTCCAAGTTAGTTTTTCTCCAAGTTTCTTTCTTGAGAGAGTGGGTATTACTGTTGTACGATGGCACAGTACGTTTTTATTCAACCTTTTTCAATTTAATGGGAGCAACAGTTTCTAATGTATTAGAGAAGATATTGCCTAGGTTGCTAGTCATTTCGTCTGGTTCACATGTTTTTATGGGTACACAGACCAGTTGAGATAAATCAGTCAAGGTATTTGTGAATCTGTCTTTGGTGGCTGGAACAATAGTTCTGCTCAGATGATAATGCAGAGACATATAGTTAATATTAGTAAACGCAGCATGCATGATACAAGGACATTTTCAGTAACATCATCACTCTGAGGTGCAATAACTATATCAGTAAGATCGATTCCATGTGACTTAAGTTAATGGTTAGGTCTGCAGGAAATCTGCTAATTATTTTCGGAAATTATTTTCTGGTGGTCTATACACAGTAACGAACAAGATATATAATAGACTTCTTTTGCATATCTGACAGTATAACATTTAAGCAGAAGTATTTCAAAATAGTTAAACCTGTATCCTGTTTTCTGGGTAACAATGAAAATATATATTGTTGCAACACCTCCGCCATTACCAGGTCTGACAGGGCTCGTGCTTATAACAGTGGAGTAGGCTCATTTGGACCAATATAATCATTTGGTTTTAGCCAGGTTTAAGTTAAACAGAGTACATCAAAACTATTATATATGATCATTTCATTTACAATAACAATTTTTTATATGAGTGATTTAATATTTATGTGCCCAAACTTTACAATTTGTTTTAGTTAATTTATAAAATTATTTCTGGTTTAATCACAATGAGATTTCTTCTAGATCCTGCATTAAATGTATATTTTGTCCTCACTATTCAGGGAACAGACACAGTCTGGACACAGATTGGACAGCACACTATCATTTAAGCATTTTTCCGGGTGGAACAAAAGCCATCATTTAAGTTATTTGAGAATTGGCTTAACTAGTCAAATGTAGCATAGAGTCCTGGAGATGTTGTCCAACCGGAGTTATACTCCAACTCTGCTGGGGTTCAGGCCATCAGCGCGAAAAAGCTTAGGACGCTCCCAGAAAAGATTCCAATTATTAACAAAGAGCAGTTTTTGTTCTTTACACCATGAAAATAACCATTCATTTAAAGTAAAAATGTCTACTGAAACTTTTTGTGTCCTCGTTGATATGTGGGAAGCAGTCCTGACACAATGATCATCGTTGTGTTTTGATCATGCTCCTGAAGCCCTCATTGCCCTTCAGGATTGGGAGTATCTGTGCAGCAACATCGAGAACAACTTTACCTTTGGCTAAAGTAACACGGACATGCCGGACATGGAGTCTCTGATGATCAAAGCGTCGCGTTCCATCTTGTGGGTGGAGTTCTTAATGAGATTAATGCTTCTTAATGGAGATCTCAAAGACCGGAGGCGGTCAAATGGCAGAGGTTGTGACCCAGGGCCTGGCTTGCTTCCTCCACTGCGGATGCACCCAGGGTCCATGGTGTCCTGGTGCTGGAGTGAAGGACATCTGAGAAGATTGCGTCCTGGGTGCAATGGGGCTGTGCAGAGAAATACATGGAGTAGAGGTGGTGGGACTGTTAGCAGTGCACTGTATCCTTACCTTCAGGTTATGAATCTGCTTCTCCACGGCCTCCAGCTTGAGCTGCACTGAATGCTGCACGAATGTGTCCTCACCTGAGCTCAAAGGTAGACACACATCCACCATTAAAGCAAGTAACAGTGAGTAAAACAATGGTGATGCGTGTGAATAGAGCATTAGCAATGTAGGCGTATGTTACTGCAAATTTGGGTTCAGGGTTAGGGCACACTAAATCTATTCAGGGGGGGGGGGGTGTTAGTAGATAAAATATTGTTGGAATACTAGCATGGTTCGGCCATATTTCATAGAATTAACCATTGTTACATAGGTTACTGTAGGGGGAACCACTATTTAAACCACTATTTAAAGAATAAGTACAAGAACAAGCAAGATGTGGTCTATTTAATAGTTAGTCATAACCTCTGGCTAATGATTAGACAGGAGAGTTTGTGATCATGGTGTAGATGCTGGCGTAATACACCTTGAGTGACCAAGATTCCTTTGAAAGAGGAAATATAATGTAATAGTTAAATAGAAAGATCAAACATGCATCTAATTAAAACATTCATCCAGTATTTTTAAAAATCTTTTTAATTTGTGGAGTACAATTAATTAAAGAGGTAATACAATTACAATTCCTAGCTTGGAAAGCATCCTCTGAATCCAGCACTTTCAGCTTTCAGACACAGCCCTAATGTTAACTCATTTAATCCCATATTTTTCGCAGACATTAAAATATCCAAATGATGTGTCATTAGTAACCCTTTGAAATAATCAATAATAATAATACCGTATTTTTCGGACTATAATTCACACTTTTTTTCATAATTTGGCTGGTCCTGCGATTTATAGTCAGGTGTGACTTATTTATCAAAATTAATTTGACATGAACCGAGAGAAATGAACCAAGAGAAAACATTACCGTCTACAGCCACGAGAGGGCGCTCTATGCTGCTCAGTTCTCCTGTAGTCTACCACTAAAAACATAGAGCGCCCTATGGTGGCTGTAGACGGTAATGTTTTCTCTTGGTTCTTGGTTATAAATAAATGCGACTTATAGTCCAGTGCCACTTATATTCCGAAAAAAAAAAAAAAGTCCAGCTATTTTGATCACATTCCAGGGTTACTATCATGCATAAAAAACATATGCAACATTGATAGGACCATTGAGAAAAAATAAATAAATAAATAAATAAAAATAATATATATATATATATATATATATATATATATATATATATATATATATATATATATATATATATATATATATATATATATATAATAGTATTACAAAATCATTGTTGTACTTTTTTAACATTTAATTTTTTTTATTTAGTTCAATATTTTGTAATTGCAACATTATATGATATTATACATATTTAATTGAGATTTTTTAAATTAATTTTTTCCATATTTGGAGGAATTACACTAAAAGGTTTTATAGCTTTATAAATGAAAACCTTTTCAACAGTCACTATTGTGACCAGTGGGATTAAATTCCTTGATAGCCTTAAAACATTGTGAGGTCTTGTCTGTCTTATTTCTGTGTTCATAAGCAGCACAGTCATTAGTAAGTGGACTCATTCATCAATCTAATGTAGAAAGAACGCACAACAAACCAACACACAAACGCACACAAACCAACTTATGACAGCGTTTACATGTGATTCATGAAACTTTAGTAAGCCGCCAATCTAAACGTATGAATGATCACACGTTGATAAATGTGGTGGCAGAAAACAATCGTCATTAAAATATCACGCCCCTAAAAACACCCCAGTTTTATGACACGAGTTTACTCCAAAAACACCTGTTAACCTTGTAATTGCAAAGTTTGTAATTTGTAAAAGAAGGACTCTTAAAACTTTCATGTCAATACAGAAGTACCCTGGCAAAGTATTGATTTTCTCTAACCTCATTCTGCTGGTACTGAATCACAGGAATCTTTTCCCTTTGACTGTGTTTATGTGGATAATATATTGATGTTTTCAGAGCAGTCTGAGATAAGTATAAGCTGTTGTCTGATGAAAAATAGATGCGGTGGGAATATTTTGTGCAACTCTGCTGTAACTAGCGTACATTTACTACAGCAAAACAGACAATTGGAGACAAGCCTTGATATCTTTTTTTTTCTTTATTGAGTTTGTTTGTGTGGATGTGTGTGAACATTTACATTTGAAATGGAGCAATGAAGCATCATCAACAAAGAAGCTGAGATATTAAAATTTCTTGCCAGTCAGACTTTAGTTTGCAAATATTGTGATGGCCTGAACACTGTTGGATTTGGAATCACAAACATTATGTTGAATAGGATAGATTACATTTTCATTTCATTTAAAATGTACAAAATAATAAAACAGACAAAAATAAAATAAAATCAAAGTTTGAATGGATACAGCTAAAAGCAACTTTTATTTACTTGTTTGTTTGTTCATTTATTCATAGACCACCACAGCACTTTACTGAATTCATAAAAACCCGTTTGTTGTCTTCTGCATTTAGTACATTTTACTGAAATAATATATTATGTTAATATATATTTTCTATGAAAAAATTATGATACAAAAATATTAGCATATAGTAAAAACATTTCACTTTTGCTGTGATTTTGAAGTTTTGTGCTGTTTCACATGCAGTGTGCATACAAACAGGGCAGCTGTTTATTTCTTATGAAATGATTCTTATGAATTGGCTTAACAGCAGACATTCTCAGCAAGTGTTCTTAACGAGATGAAAGGTGCGCAAAACTGTTTGCTCGTGAATAGTCTTTCTATACTACTAAGATTCATGGAAAAACATAAAATGCCAAAGAAATAGGAAGACTGCATTGAATAAGGGACCCAGATAATTTCGGCCACATGTATCTGGGATCTTGTCCTTTCGTCATGACCCACAGATCATGACCAAAGGTGAGAGTAGGAATATAGATCGACCGGTAAATTGACCTTGCAGCTCAGCTCCTTCTTTACCATGACACAGGTGTAACAAACAAACAAATTATATAAGTGAGACGTACTTAATTAATCATTACGGGTTGGTATTAACTACATTCATCTTCAGGAATTACTTGTAGCATTATATAATTAATAGTACAGTAAAATGATTTGTCCGTCCACAGGGCGGACAGTGTTTGTAATAAATCATTACAAAGCAACTTTACAGAAAATTATGTTTCTACAATATTTAGTAGTAGCTTATAAGCGGTGACTATCAGTTTGTGCAAATATTACAGGATTTTTAGAAAATTAATACAAAATGTAGTCAGCCAGAGATGAACATTATTACTATTATTAATAATTAGTAATTATTATATGATGCAGTCACACTTGTAGCAATATTTGTTAGTTCTGTTTGTTGATTCAGGGTCAGCATCATCTGAGGTCCTCTGAGGGTCAGCATCATCTCTTCTCAGGTGTTCTGGATCCAGACTGGAGCTTGTGTAACCCGTGGCAAAACGTAGAAACAAATAGAGACATCATTAGCATAGCTGCTGATCTAACAAAGTAAAATTAATTAGTTTAACCCAAGCTAAAGAATAACAATGCACATTTGGTCAGATGCAGCTACAGTCACAATTTAAGAGATACATTATTTCGAATGCTTGGCGAAAGAGATGCGTTTTTAATCTAGATTTAAACAGAGACAGTGTGTCTGAACCCTGAACATTATCAGGAAGGCTATTCCAGAGTTTGAGAGCCAAATGTGAAAAGGCTCTACCTCCTTTAGTGGACTTTGCTATCCTAGGAACGACCAAAAGTCAGTCACAACCTGTTAAGAAACATCAAAGAATCTTATCAGCTTAATTAAAAGGGGTCAAACCCTAGAAGCACATCTTAATAGTTAACAAAAGTATACTTGCATTATTTCTGTAAAGTGTCTGGTCTGTAAAATTAAAGTGTCCCGGTGCATGTATAATGCGTAGATTCCTGTTTAATCTTGTTACGAGTGAAACCGTCACCATTTCATCCATGGGTTGACTGCTTTGAAGTGAATCAACAAAGTTGCTGAAAACTGGCAGAAGATCGGAGTCCAATAGGTGTCCAATAGATGGGTGTCTCCAGGGAACCGTAAGTTAAAAGAAGACCCACTTTTTGGGTGTGAAAGAGGTTTTATCCGGTTTCCTGGTAACACCCCGTTTGGTTGGATTGACCAATTACAAAGCATATAGTTTCAGCGGGTGTCTCAGTGACACCTGATTTGCATATTTTATAAATGGCGTGATGAACTGGTTATCTGGTAACCTAAACTATGGTACAAATAGTATGATGCAGTTTAGGATCACATAGTGTACATAATTGTTTGAAGAATAAAAGCAGATCATTTTGATATAACTTGTGGAAGATCTTAAAGCAAAGGTACACTAATATACCTGAATAGAAGCATTGAGAGTCTAACTAATACAAATAAAGTATTGGAACTAGGCTACTACAATACTGAAACACACAAACAATACATGCATATACTAGATACATTTGTAACTGATTAATTATAGTCTAAATAAATACAATGTGTGTGTGTGTGTTGTGAGAATGTGAGTTGGCTAGTCAGGTAGGCCTATTTGGTGTCTGGCATCGAGGGCTATCTAGTTATCTCGGAATGTGTTTCAAGTTGGATGGGGAGACCTGAGAGTTGGTCTGCTTAGTATCTCCCAGATAACGGGTAAACTTTGCCACTAAGCACTCATATAAATGTATACCATGGGGCCAGGTACTGGAATTTATATGCAAATGTAAAAAGGATAAAGGAATCCCTACATCATAAAGCCTAAACGATCATACATTATCTTAAGCAGATGCTACAGAATCCCCCCTTTTGGCTGACAAAATTCACCTGCGAACATCATCAGACAAGAGTTGTCATGATGGTCGGACAGCAGGTGGATCAGTAAAGCTGGATGGAAGGTGCATCCTGATGGTCAGATGCTAGGTGGTTGGCACAGAGAGTGTTCGTATACAAAAGAAACTAAAACTAAACAAACAGAAATGTGCGAAACTGGACAGAAGTCGAGACCACGGAGCTCCTTACTATCTGCGCTGAAGTTGAGATCGTTCGCCAGCTCAGTGGAACGGTACGTGATGCGGTTGTGTATGAGCAAATAAAAATAAAAATGCAACAGTGTGGTTTCTCGAGAGAGAAAGCAGAGGTAATCAGTAAGTTGAAGGCTTTGAAAAAAAAAAATCACCAAGTGCTGGATCACAACGGAAGGAGCGGCAGTGGAAGATTAGACTGGCCTTTCTTCGATTTATGCAACAGCATATGGGGAACAAGCCACTCGGCTAACCCAGTAGCATTACTGGGCAGTATGGCGGCGTCTCCGTGTAGGAATGACGAACATGAGACAACAGCAGAGGTAGCCGCTTCTTCTTGCACCATTGTGTCCACAGTTGCGTCCAGCTCGGAGACCGTCGAGGCAATTTCCAAGGAAAGCAATTCAGGTGAGTTACATAACTATGCTATTATGTACCTTGCTGGACTGTTTGTCCTTTGTCTGCCATGTATCACATGCTTCCCTCAGGTTACTAAACCACATTGTTTTGTCTTTTCAGAATCACCTCAATCGCCCCCTGCTAAAAAAAGCCAGAAAACACCAGTTCAGAACAGATTTAATCGTGAAAGAGGTGTAGGACCTCTTTTTTTTTAAATGGACAGAGACTTTGAGGAGAGGAAACGTGTCCGTTTGGCAGAGCAGAGGGAGTATGAAAACCAATTGAGGAGAGAGCGAGTCAGGAAGAGCTGGCTAAACAGATGCTGTGTGAGCTTCAAGACACCCAAAAAACGTTTTTTGAGTTAAAATTCTTAGCCGTATGCCAGCTCCAGCACCCACGCCCTATTATGTGCCTGCTCGTCATGCCCGTTTTCAGCAAAGCACATCAGACAATACAAAAAATGGCCTATTCAACCCGTTGCCATCATTGCAGCTTGAGTTGGACTGTTTCAAAAGTTAATTGTTATTGTATAACAATTGCTGAATATTCCACAGTACTGCAGTAGTCGCATTTATATGAAATTATTTTTTTTTTTATAGTACAAATTATATAATATTTATATCAGTAAGCACCGCCAATGCCCTTTGAGTTGTTCGAAAGCGTTCTCGATAACCATTCCTACTGAGCTCAGTCGGTAGTTGTACAGCCGTTGTTGAGGGGTCAGCGCATGGTGGTTTGTGAAACCCCTTCATAAGCCAGTAGCAGGCTGAAGAATCACACGACAGGTTGTAGTGAAAAGTGAAGCCCCGGAGGGTGTATTTATTGACAGACAATTTAACCGTGAGGGTGTCAGGTGCTCGTCCTCGGTGCCGCGTGATCCTGTTCGCCAGCCGTCTGAGTGCAGTGGGACTTGGTGTCCGGTGCTCGGGTGGCGGGCTGGTCGTTCACCAGCTCTCTGGAGGGACAAGAGACACAACATTAGTTTGCTGTCATCTGGAGATCCTCTCTCCCTGTGTCATCTTCGGGCGCAGCTTTTATAGTCCTCTCCTCATCCGCTTCAGCTGGGACCGATCAGCCTGTGGTGATTGTGTACAGGTGAATCTCCTTCATTGCCAGGGCGACGCTGATAGGTGCCCGGGACACAGCTCACAATATATATATAGCAGATAACAGGTTATTTTTGGTCTGTATTCAATTTATCTATATGTGAAAAAAGGGCAATTTATATAATATTTAGTTTCATTATAATGGTTGTATATATACATATATCCCTGAACTAAGTACATTTCTGTAGCTGTTATTATGTTTAAATGAAAATGTTTGCATATTTACCGGATTCACGTCGGTGCAGACATCACACTTCCGAGTCACATGCACAAAGTCTGAACTACCTAGGATGCACGTCCAAAATCAGCATACTTTGTATTGAGAAATGCACGCAGACCTACGTCACCAGTCTATTTGCCTAATCTTCACGGTACTTTACACCGCGGTGGAAACGCAGAAAGCAACAGGTCTGGGGGGAAAAAGTTCCTGGGGAAAAAAGTTCCTGGTTCAAATGTTCCGGGTAATTTCAGTGGAAACTCAGCAAGTGTAATTAGTCGGATGCTAAGTTAGCTTTGGCTACACTCAGTTGTTTGTTACACAAGGGTTTGTGAAGTGGGTGCTGTTATCAGATTGAACCAGAAGAAGCTGCTCTCAACTTCCAGGATCAGATGTTGCTAAGAGACCGATACAAGCATACAACACTTGCAAGTGGAGCAGAACTTGCACTGCTGTAAATCTGCATGGGAAACTCACGCTCTGTCAGTTATGACGCAATGCAACTTAATTCACAAATCAAAACAGCACATTCACTTCACAGACAATGGCAAGTTACTAGTTAGCTAGACTAGAATTAAACCATTACTTCGCTGTTCAATTGCACCACTTCATTGACCACAATGATATGCAATGGTTAAAGTAAAGCCTTAATCTAAGGAGATCAGGAACATCGCTCAAATCACTAATAAAAGCAAATATACTGTTGCAAGATTTCTTCGTCGCCCAGTTCTAATATCACTGACAATGGGATTTCCTCACCATGCAGTTTAATTCATGCAGCTAATCTGAGGTTTCTTCGTCAGACTTAAAACTTATGCATTTAAAACTGAAAGTGGGGGTTTCTTTGCCCAATATCAGATATATTTAGTATAAAACTATTTATACATGCTGCCTCTGGGATTTATTTGCAGATAAATGGGACTTATGCAGTTGTTGAAACAATTTTGATTGAGATTTTAAGACTCCTGGTTATCATTAATCCAACACTGACCTGCAGTGTTATAAGATTAATTTTGCTCCGTGAACGGGTGAGAGGGAACACAATAGTTAACAACACTAATGGTTAAACCCAAGGGAGTTATAGTGTAGTTGTATGGCATTGATCTAGCTATACATAACTTAAGGCACGCTTAAGGAACTTCGCTCGCTATCTTCTTTATGCTAAAAGAGGGTTTCTTCGCTCAATTTAGGGCGTTTAAAATTGCATGGACACACACTATAAAAGGTTTAGCTATTTTACAGGGTCAAGTTTTATAAACTGCAGTTAGCTTAAGTCATTAACAGCGGCTACCTATACATTCATTCACAAAAACACACGTTTGGATAGGTAGTCTTGGTTCGAATGAACACACATAAGAAACACACCAAAGTTACTGAGTCTGCTCACATAACTAGGTTTAAAACGTTGCCCTAAATTCTCTACCAATAATGTAACAAATTAGATCAAAGTGAGATATAAATAAATGGCTAGTTCTTCATTAAAATCGTATGACTCTGCATGGTCTTATTTCATCAGTTTTGCGCTTTATCCGTAGCTGCTCTGCCTGTCAATATTCCATATATTACTGCGTTTAGTGTCCACTGCTTTGAGGTTCGAAAAACCTTCTTCCATCAAAAGTACGGTCGTTGGCATTCAATCCCTTATGCGCTACCTGGATCAATCTGCCTCCAGTATTTTGGAAAATCCTTCCATTTGCTTTTTGCTGAACGGGATCAAAAGACAATCTACACAAGGCAATGATAAACGCTTCCCTTTACTCTACCTTTGGTTAAACAAATCATATCAAAATTACGGGATGGGTGTTTTGGGACATACACCAATCAGTTGTTCAAAACAATAATTTTGACAGCCTTTTTTGGTTTTCTAAGGGGTGGTGAAACTTCTTCACGCCCTTTTTCATGGGTTCATTTGACCCAAATCTCAATCTAACAGTTTCTGATGCCTCAATTCATGATCACCAGATCACATTATTTTTTAAAACATTCCAAAACTGATAAAATTGTAAAGGCGTAATTTTGTATATCTGAGTCTAACACTGTATCTTGTCCTCTGATTTCCATGCTGTCCTATTTGAGGTACCTCCCCAGTGCTTATCCACAGGAGCCGCTGTTCATCATGCAGGCAGGCCTGCCACCTCCCCAGCTCCTCCTTATGCATAACGTGGCATTTGCTTTAGGTCATGTTGCCTGATCTGTTCACAGGGGGGATAATTTAGCTCCCACAGTCCTAAACAATGTGAGCGTAACTTAATGCTGCTGCTGCTGTGGTGCTCATGAGTTCAGAAGACTCCCTGAACAGAGCCATGACGCCAAATTTTTAATTCAGGAACATTAACTTGTTTGCAATCCATTCAATAAAAATTCTTAAGTTATTTTTATTGTCTGTGTGTTTTTGACTTAATGGACCTTACATAATTAATTGTGGCGAGTGGGGCGGGGCCGAGAGACGTGGGACTCGATACTAGCGGTGGGGCTCAGGTGTAGCTCATCTCAAATCACTACACCTGGCCTCACTCCTCGTTCCCACGCCTCTCGGCCCCGCCCCACTCGCCACATAAATAATAATGGGTTATTAACTACATTCATCTTCAGGAATTTCTTGAAGCATTATATCATTAATAGCACAATAAAATTATTTGTCCGTCCACAGGGCGGACTGTGTTAATCGTTTATTGACTTAAGTAAAATTATCTCTGTGGCCACAATTTTTTTTTTTTTTACTACTAATACATTGCTCCCAGAGCATTTCACGAAACCGGAACGTTAAAGTGACCTCGTCCTGTGAGCAGCAAACACAGACAACCAGGAGTGAATACATATGGATGTTTATTAAACTACACTACAGGGGAACATAGAACATCTGACTAAACACAAACATACACACATTAAACATAGATGCCAACGCAAGGAAGGCATGGATATAGAGCGGGAGAAAGAAAGAGAGTGCTCACGCGCAAGACAGTGGAGAGTCATGGCATAATTTACTCATAAACCAAATCACAACCTGTTAAGAACCATCAAATAATATTATCACCTTATAATTAAAAGGGATCAAAGCCTAGAAGCAAATCTTAATAGTTAACAAGAGTATACTTGCATTGGTTCTGTAAAGTGTCTGGTCTGTAAAAGTAAAGTGTCCCGGTGCATGTATAATGTGTAGATTCCTGTTGAATCCTGTTAGGAGTGAAACTGTTGTCATTTCATCCATGGGTTGACTGCTTCGAAGTAAATCAACAAAGTTGCTGAAAACTGCCAAAAGACTCTCCCCCCTGAAGGGGAATCGCAAGGTGTCCAAGGTGATGGGTGTCTCCAGGGAACCGCATGTTAAAAGAAGACCCACTTTTTGGGTGTGAAAGAGGTTTCCTGGTAACACCCCGTTTGGTTGGATTGACCAGTTACAAGGCATATAGTTTCAGCGGGAAAGTGTTTTTTTGTCTCAGTGACACCTGATTTGCATGTTTTATGAATGCCGTGATGAACTAGTTATCTGGTAACCTAAACTATGGTACAAATAGTATGGTGCATTTTAGGATCACATAGTGTACATTAATTGTTTGAGGAATAAAAAACAGATCATTTTGATACCAAGGATAAAACGTGGAAGATCTTAAAGCAAAGATACACTAACATACTAACATACAGCATGAATAAATTATGTTGGTATTGTTATAGGAATACTGTTTTGATTTTTATTGACCTTAAACTTTTGTTTTTGTTATGTTATTCTCATTGTTTCACATTGGTTGCTTTTCACTGTCTTGTTGCTAAAGGTCTATGCACATATTGACCATATTTACATAAAGATGACAGCACCATATTAAATCTCTGTGAATGTGAATTATTTTGATATATAACAGTCAAGTCACACTCACACTCATGTACCAGTAGTAATTAATACTGAGAAAAAACTTGTTACTAAGTCCAGGTTGTATAAGAAAATTAAGTTAGATAAGTCTTAGCAAAGCTGCACTTTATGTGCTATCAAACACTGAGACAATGACTCAATATTTGCTTTCTACATTCATCTCTACAGTGCTTCTACAGTGCACTTGTTTGAACACGTTCCAGTTCTATTTGGAAAACAAATACTTTGGCTCGACCTCGCTACATGTGTGGTACTCTTCTATACAGCTGTCTGCTTTTTGTCTCCTTATTTACTCATTACATGTTGTCAATATCTTCTTAAATATATAACTATCTATTTGATAATTTATAATTGAATCCTAAATTAAATATTGAGCAAAAAAAAAAAAAAAAAAGAGATGGTGTAACCTCAGCTCCCTATCTGTCAGTCAGTACAAATTATGTCATAACTCAACATTATGGGGTCCTAATTTTGAGTCTGAATTCTCTCTGATTGCCAATTAAATTTGTCTAGTGGACATTGTATGCTGAGCCACTCTCTTTGCACACGGGTATGAAGAGGTGCATCCATTCATCACATTTTTGCTTCAGAGCTGAGTGAATGAACAAAGTTTAAATTTCACCAGGCAAATTAATTCTGCTGCTGGAATAAGTGGTTGTTTTGGGTGGCGTTATGGCCAAATCAGTGGCTTCCATGTTAATTCACAGACTGCCCATGGTTTTTCTTTTAAAAGAACAGTTTCTCATCATGGATGGCTTTGTTAAAGACACTGTTCCATCTGTGTCCTCTTGGTTGCGGGGTCATTTCCTATCCTCATTTGACAGCCACTATCATTATCTTCAGTGTCTGGGTGTCCAGCTTGCTGAAGCTGCATTTGTAGATGGTTTATGCTTTCACTATGAGCGTGTAACCATGGCAGTGTTGTAATCTTGCCTCTCTCTCCTCATGGGGAAGGGAGGGGCTCCCTCTATCCCTACCTGCACTGGCTTCTCTGCCACAAGCAGATAACCATCAGCTATTGCTCTAGGAAATCTGAGGACTAAAGTGAGAGCCTCTCTGCCGGGCCAGTCCCCGTGGATCTCTCATTCCTCCAGCTCCATGGTGTTTCTGCTGTGCCACCTGACGGCGTGCTCAATATTTATTTCTGTGCACCGATAGAGGATCAGATGTTGATAGCAGCATCGTGAGATCATTGTCCTTATTGAATGAAGATTACTCCCTTCAGGTATTGTCGCCACTGCCGTATCAGAACCAGAGTTGACAGCCATGCTTTCCCGGGCCACCATGAGCATCGGGCTGGACGCACACACACTTCCTAGTCCCGAGCCCTCACGGCAGGATGATTGGTTCTTCAGCATGGAGCATGGCTCGAGACTATGCCCTGCCTTGGTTCCTTTCATTCCGGAGGTGCATGAGGAGCTGATGAAGTTGTGGAAAGCCCCTTTTTGGCCAGAAGCCGCTCATCTGCCTATCTCACTACTCTCAATAGCAGGGCGGCTAGGAGTTACGTTGACCTTCCCCAGGTGGTGAGTGCGGCTTTGGTGCACCTGTGTCAGCAAAATGCCACCATTTGCAAGAATCATCCTCGTCTCCTTTCCAAAGCCTGTAAGCTGATGGCAGCTCACCACCAAAGCCACAGTCCTACGGGCCAAGCTGCTATCTGCCCTGAAGGCCAAGACTTCAGGTCAAGATGGCGCAGAGCATGGCAGCCGTGTTGCTGCAGTTTTTGGTATGCGTTACTTGTTATTTTGTTGGTCTACATGTTGGATGTTGTTAGCATAACTGTCTACAATAAACACACACTTTTAAACATTGCACAATGCAAACCACACTTGAATGCCGGTGCTTTCTTTACAGACACTGCATCAGAGCCCTTTGTCTGGCACGCATGGTTGCTACTGAGGAAAAGCTGTGGGAAAAGGGGGAAGTCCCACAGCTTTGAGAACTGCGGGCATGCACCTCATAGAAACAAGAAACAAGGGCATGGTGCATTATTAGCTGCATCATCAACAACTTGTGGTGTGATGAGAGGAACCTACATTCTATTAAATCCTTCTGCTCTCCTTATCTGGAATTTCATATGCTTCTGTGTTGACCATTCTGTCTACAGAGGGAATGTACAGAGATCATTATCACAGCCATTTACATCTCCCCTCAAGCCAACAAAGCCAACTTCAGAACAATAGCTCAAATATATATTCAGCATGTCACCTTTAGCATGCCTAAGTAAGCACTGCTTATTCTCCTATCCAGGACGCCTACAAATCCCTCCCCCGCCCACCTTTCGGCAAATTGGATCGCCTGCTTATAGGCAGAAACTGAAATGTGAAGCACCCGCCCTCAGGACAATTCAATGCTGGTCAGACTAATCAGATAATATACTACAGGACTGCTTTGATCACGTGGGCTTAGACACGTTCCAAGCAGAGTCTGATGACAACATAGAAGTGTACTCAGAAACTGTAACGTGTTTCATCAGGAAGTGTGTAGATGATGTAGTGCTGACTAAAAACAATCTACATCTACCCCGACCAAAAACCATGGATTATCAGCAAGTTTCGAGCAGCCTTATCAGCATAGACATCTGCTTTTAAATCTGGAATTCCTAACCCTCGCAAAAAAGCCAGTTATGATCTCAGGAAATCCATCAAAGCCGGCAAATGACAATATAAAAACAAAGTTGAAAAACAATTTAACACCAACTATGCAAGAAGCATGTGGCAGGGCATCAATAACAGCTGGATCTTGGACTTTCTGACAAGCAGAAGTCAGGTGGTCAGAATGGGCAAGAACACTTCATCCCCACTGACCCACAACACTGGTGCCCACTCCTGTACTCCCTGTACACACATGACTGTGCAGCCACACACAGCTCCAATGTCATCATCAAATTCACTGATAACACAATGGTGATAGGCCTGATCACCGACAACGATGAGACAGCCTAAAGAGAGGAGGTGAGTACCTTGACTAAATGGTGTCAGGGGAACCACCACTTACTCAACATCGACAAGACCAAGGAGCTGGTGGTGGATTTCAGAGACAGAGCAGCAAGCACACACCAATCAACATTGGTGATTTAAATTCCTCTGCGTTCACATCAGTGAGGATTCAATTCAATACAATTTAATTTTATTTTTATAGTGCTTTTTACAATAGAAATCGTTACAAAGCAACTTTACAGAAAATTACGTTTTACAATATTTAGTAGTAGCTTATAAGTGGTGACTGTCAGTTTAATTTTTCAGAAAAATTTATACAAGACGTAGTCAGCCAGACAATGAACATTATTAACAGCAATTATTATATGATGCAATCACACTCATCGCATCTCACCATTGGATCCTCACTTACCTCTCGGCTCGCTGGCCTGCAGTTCCTGTGTCACCCTCTCCTGCTGCCAACTCATCACCGCACTTCGGATCCTCCACTCACCTGCATCTTCTCGTACTGTGTATCCCCAGCCATGTATCACCTGTGTTTCCATCTTCATGTACTGTGTGTACTTCATTATATTAAATATCTATTTACTCGCACTTGATTCCTGCCACTCCTTTCACCAGTCATTTCAACTATAGACCTCTGAGGAACAGTTTCACTCATTCTCTACTATAGGAGAGAAAGAATTGTATAAAATTGTTAAATCATCTAAACCAACAACATGTATGTTAGACCCTGTACCATCTAAGCTCCTAAAACTTGTGCTTCCAGAAGTCAAAGATCCTCTTCTGACTATTATTAATTCCTCATTGTCATTAGGATATGTCCCCGAAACCTTCAAACTGGCTGTTTTTAACCTCTTAGCCTGCACCCCGATGCCCTTGTCCTGAAAGCCTCTCAACTTGCACGGGTCAGTGTTTATTAATATATTAAATGAAACGGCGCATATTTAATCTTGACAAATTATGTATCATTATAAAAATCTAAGCCTCAAGCATCGACGACAGATTGCTGTTTTTCAATGGAAAGCTTATAAAGACTGTATTTGCTACACATGTGTAAGCAGTACACATACAAACATGAGCGATGGTAACACTGTACATACCAGATCCGTCGTAATAACGAGTCATAATCACATCCACAGCTAAGGGTCCACTAAACGACATCTCATGAAGCACGTTTAGTCCAACTAAGCAATAATGTTGTAATATGGATCATAATTCCTTTGTTTACGTTTCAGTTCTTCAGCAATAGAACTGTTTGCGTCCGTTTTGAAATAACTCACGGTCGGAAACTGTGTCTTGGTAGTAAAAAAACAGCATGATTTTGCAGCGTACAGTGTCACAAACAGAATGAGGCGATCCACCGGAAAAAAGAATGAATGAAAGATAGACGAAAGATAGTTTATTTGAATTTGGCACTCCGTCGTGACGCCCTCTGAAACACCTGTCAGCTGATGAAGGCGGAACTTATAGTGATCGCTTTTTTTTTTTTTTATTATTATTTTTCAACAGTTTTTATAAATGTGAGAGTGTGTTTTATGTTGAATGTGAATGTATCTGCATGATTACCATCTGTTTGAGTACAAATCAGCCCAAATCAGCTCGCTATTACTGTATGATCATGGCTATCAAAGTGAACGTGTCTATATGAATAGAGAGAGTGGATTATTTACTTTGGCACATTTGTGTTATTACCTTCTATATAAGTGGCCATCAGCAAATCAGCACTTATTTGCATCGTAATTCATTGTAAATACTGCATTTCTAGCAATCTCAGGATTTTCTTTAATTGGCAAACAAAGTTAAATCTTTTTTTTATTTTTCTTATTATTCTTATTATTCTTACTCAAATTATTCTTATTTTATTTTTCTAGTGCTCAAATAAATCACTTATGTGATGTCTAAGTTTCTGTCTAGTGTTTTATAAGTGAAAAAACTATGCAGTGGTATGTTTACTGACTAAATAGTTTGTAGAAGCCTTCAATACTATTGGGAAATATATTTTCTTATATTTGGGGGGTGGGGGTCTAGACATAGTCTCAGAAAAATATATGCAGGAGTCTGATTTTTTATTCAGATTTGAAATAGAAACTCATGAGACATGTGGCTTTCAACCCATTACTTTTCTAGATTGCTCCTGGACTCATTTCATGTATTTTTATAACAAATAATAAAAATAAAAAAATTAAGTGTGGTAAAAAAAAAATTCAAAGCACTTCAGTGTATATAACTTTTAATATTTTTGAGCATTATCAAATCTGGTTGATAAAAAGTAAAGCCCAAAGGGTCTTCTTTTCAAAGACACCAAAATTCTGTTTGTAACAGACTTTAAGACAGACTTTAACAGACTGAAGTAGGAAACTGTTACAATTATAAGTTTGGTAGAGCACTTTCAGCTGTGAGTCCCATAATGTGGGGTTCCGGCTAATAGGTTAAGCCTCTTATCAAAAAAAAAACACAACTTGACCCCTAATAACTAGTTAATTATAGACCAATCTTGAATCTCCCTTTTCTGTCCAAGACACTAGAAAAGGTGGTATCCTCACAATTATATTCCTTCTTAGAGAAAAATGGTATATGTGAGGATTTCCAGTCAGGATTTAGACCGTATCATAGTACTGAGACTGCTCTCCTTAGAGTTACAAATGATCTGCTCTTATCATCTGATCGTGGTTGTATCTCTCTATTAGTTCTATTGGATCTTAGTACTGTGTTTGACACAATTGACCACATTCTTTTGCATGGACTTGAACACGTTGTTGGCATTAATGGAAGTGCATTAGCATGGTTTAAATCTTATATGTGTAGCGCTCCCCTCAAACTGGATGTTATTAAGGGCAGGGCTTTTGGGTTCTTTTAAGGTATTTATCACATGTGTTTTAACCCTGATTAACTCAGTTTTAAATGTTATCTTGGATCTCTCTTTTACAGTACACACCAGAAAGGTTTTTATAACTAACTTATGAATTCACAGTTCTTAAGTTATAGTTTTAATGAAGATTTTTACCCCTGTGTCTGTATATGTCTCTACTCAAACAAAATGATTACCTATTTCAGTAATAAAGTAACACAACACAAGATTTTAGAAAAATATATCTCAATTATTTACTCAAAGAAATTATTATCTCCCATGAAATATGAAAACGAAATAAGAATATGATTGTTATTTTTTAAACCTTCAACATAAAATGTCTCTCTTTTTTAAAAGAAAATACTGTCAAAACTGTATATATAAATGTACAGACAACAATTTAAACCCTATTAATCTTCAATTGGCTTAATTCAGAAAACTTCGATGAATAACTTCAAAATCACTTAAACCAACATAATTTGTGGGCCCACACACACACCTTAATACAATCTAAAGCCGGCAAACAAAATTCTTATAAAACAAAATACCATAGCAGGCCTGATGCGAGGCTTGTGTTCGTTGTGGCCCAAAAGTAATGGCCGCTTCGCTCGTCAATGAGCAAACAAAAGGAAAAAATACCTGATGATAACGTTTCTGTCCAGTCCTTCTCCAACAATCAAATGAGCAGGCTCCACATCCGATCAGCCTTTCAGCACGAACTCTATTTGTTTCTCTTTTCTCCTCACAGTTTCGGTAAAACTCACGAGAGAAATCCTTGTAAATCCAAGATCAGTCCCTTCCGTCTTCAGGTCGAAAACAGCAGATAAACCCCTCAAACAGTTCAACTGAGCTAGTCAAACTTTGGCTAGAAAATGTCATTCACTTGTAATGAACGGACTCCAGCTTATACTTAAATTTATCTGATCGTTAATATTAGCAGTAACACAAAAATAAACAGTCACTGAACTTCGTGCAGAAATTCCTCCCGTTTTGCAATATGCAGCTTGTCACTCTCACCGGTTGTTGTGTAAACAATCATAAGACACAATCTACACACTGGTTTGTGCACTACTAACTCACAAATTAAATCAGAAAATCTCAGTTCGTCTCACACACTCTTTTTTTCTCTTTCCTCTCGCTGTCCGTGCTCAAAACAAACCCGCGAGCTCTGACTCTCCGCCCCATCGGTATTAACCACATAAATGCTGGTTTGGACAGTTTTCAGAATAACATAATCTTTTACCATGAAACAATAAACAAAATAATTTTTAAACTGCTTTTAACATTTTTATAACAACTTTTTAAATGAATGTCAACCTTTTAAATCACACTATTTATACACTCTGTTAATTAAATGTTAGGCCTACTACAATCATCACGTATCAGCTCATGCTTTTTTAACCGGGTTACATATGACTTATATGACCACCATCAGTTCGTAGCAGTGAATGAAAAGGTATCATATTGATCACAAGTGCAGTATGGAGTAGCTCTAGGCTCAGTACTAGGGCCGCTACTCTTCATGCTGTATATGTTACCCTTGGGAGATATCATCAGTAGCGGTTTTAGGCACGGGCGAACCGGGCAGCCGCCCGGGGCGTCATTTTTTCGTGACACATTGGGGGCGGCAGCACGAGCAGATAACCAAAAAATCCTCTGTGTCGCGAAGCGGTTTTTCGTCATTTATATCATTTCACTGTGTGTGGAATTGGCAAATTGGCGCTCCCTGCAGCTGCCGGCGCCCCTGCTTGCTGAAAATATCCACTGAAGCTTTGTGTTGTGAGAGAAGTGTAAGGGAGTGGGGCGAGAGGCGCGTGCGACATTTCACCTCTGGGTCTCTCTCAAATGGAACGGACAGGGCGGGGGTGGACGGGGACGGGGGATCCACACTAGTAATATAATTAATAATAGGCTAAAGTCAGTCACACACCTCGACTTTCTTCCAAATAACGCACATTTCATTCATAATGTTATAATACAGGCCTATAGTTCCTGCAAATGAAACTAGGTAATACAAGACGATTATGCGGTCATCAAGGTGAATTGGTTTAGTCCTGACTTCTGGTCCTGAGTGACAGTTGGGGGGATGGGAAATCTATTGATTGTCGAGTGCCAAATAAACAGAGATGGAGAAGAAAAGGTAAAGCCAGGTGCCCAATTTCGAAAAAAAAGAAAAGAAGAAGAGGAGAAACGAGCAAAAGATAAAGGTATGCAACTATTGTCTCTGTATGATTACAGTATCCATTTCATGAATGAAGGGCTAATGTTAATTGGTGGTGGGTATAAGTCTTTGTTAACCTTTTTGCTATGATGCTTGCTATGCTTATACAACAATAATTTGGTTTCAACTCAATCACGAGATCTAATTTATAATATTGTGCTTTGCAATAAAACTGTTAAAAGACCTCTTTGCCTCTACTTCTACCTAGCATGAGCTTTCAGGTGTGAATATCGTGTGTGTGTGTGTGTGTGTGTGTGTGTGTGTGTGTATGTGTGTGTGTGTGGGCTACAAGACAACTGCAATTTAATGTAATTTTAATATTTCTGATAATTTATGAGTAGGACTGTGTTTTTTCACTGCTATGTGTTTTGAGTAATATGCCAATATGCTGTCTGATAGAAATGCCTGGAGCTGAACCCCCACTGAGCCCCACTGGCCCTCACATCTGACTGACAGGATTCGGACTGAGCTGGTTCACAGAGGACCAAGTAAAGTGCCACCTGGCTTTGTTTTCTGTAGGAATGAGAGTAATGGGAGAAGTTGCCACCACTAATATTTTAAGAAGACATTAGTAAGTGGTGAAAAGATGGCAAGAAGTTGGCTGATTTATTCAATCAAGAACAACAGCCTCTTTTGCTTCTGCTGCAAATTGTTTTCCAAGAGGAACATCAATTTAACAAGTGCAGGAATGGCAAATTGGAGACATGCATGCAATGATCTCACATCATATGAAAACAGTTGTTATAATAAAATATTGCTGTTTGTGCAGAACTTTGTTTGCTATTTTTTTTTGTGTGTGTTTTGGCGCTCGAAAGGGGTCTCGCCCAGGGTGTATTTCAATGTAGAACCGCCACTGGATATCATCAGGAAACATGGTGTTAGCTTTCACTGTTATGCTGATGATACTCAGCTCTATATTTCTTTGCGGCCCGGTGAAACACACCAATTTGAAAAACGAATGAAATGCATAGTCGATATAAAAAACTGGATGAAGAGTAATTTCTTGCTGCTAAATTCTGAAAAAAAAACAGAGGTGTTAATTATAGGACCTAAAATCTCTGCATTTAATAACCTAGAACACCATCTAAGACTTGATGGCTGCTCTGTCAATTCTTCGTCATCAGTTAGGAACCTAGGTGTGCGTTTTGATCGCAATCTTTCCTTAGAAAGCCACGTTTCTAGCATTTGTAAAACTGCATTTTTCCATCTCAAAAATATATCTAAATTACGTCCTATGCTCTCAATGTCAAATGCAGAAATGTTAATCCATGCATTTATGACCTCAAGCTTAGATTATTGTAATGCTTTATTGGGTGGTTGTTCTGCACGCTTGGTAAACAAACTACAGCTAGTCCAAAATGCAGCAACAAGAGTTCTTACTAGAACCAGGAAGTATGACCATATTAGCCCGGTCCTGTCCACACTGCACTGGCTCCCTATCAAACATTGTATAGATTTTAAAATATTGCTTATTACTTATAAAGCCTTGAATGGTTTAGCACTTCAGTATTTGAATGAGCTCCTTTTACATCATAATCCTCTACGTCCGCTACGTTCTCAAAACTCAGGCAATTTGATAATACCTAGAATATCAAAATCAACTGTGGGCAGCAAATCCTTTTCTTATTTGGCTCGTAAACTCTGGAATAACCTACCTAAAATTGTTCGGGAGGCAGACACACTCTTGCAGTTTAAATCTAGATTAAAAGACCCATCTCTTTAACCTGGCTTACACATAACATACTAATATCTTTTTAATATACAAATCCGTTAAAGGATTTTTAGGCTGCATTAATAAGGTAAACCGGAACCAGAAACACTTCCTATAACACCCAATGTACTTGCTACATCACTAGAACAATGGCACTAATATTAGTTTGTTTCTCTGTTATTCCGAGGTCACCGTGGCCACCAGATCCAGTCTCTATCCAGATCAGAGAGTCACTGCAGTCACCTGGATCCAGTATGTATCCAGACCAGATGGTGGATCAGCACCTAGAAAGGACCTCTACAGTCCTGAAAGACAGTGGAGACCAGGACAACTAGAGCCCCAGATACAGATCCCCTGTAAAGACCTTGTCTCAGACGACCATCAGGACAAGACCACAGGAAACAGGATTCTTTTGCACAATCTGACTTTGCTGCAGCCTGGAAGTGAACTGCTGGTTTCGTCTGGTCAGAGGAGAACTGGCCCCCCAACTGAGCCTGGTTTAATCTCCATTCTGTCACCGATGGAGTTTTGGTTCCTTGCCGCTGTCGCCTCTGGCTTGCTTATTGGCTTGCTTATGGACACTTCATTTACAGTGATAATCATTGACTAGATTGCAAATGATTGCACAGAAATTATTTAAACTGAACTGAGATGATGACATCACTGAATTCAATGATGAACTGTCATTTTGCATTATTGACACACTGTTTTCCTAAATAATGTCATTCAGTTGCTTTGACACAATATTTTTTGTTTAAAGCACTATATAAATAAAGGTGACTTGACTTGACTATATGAAGTTAATATCCAAATCCGTTAAAGGATTTTAGCACAAGACTAAACATTGATCTGAGATATCATTGCTTGGATGAATAATTTCAACACCATCCACATCAATTCCATGTGACAGTATAAAATCTAGAGTATTATTTTGACAATGAGTAGACGTGTTGTCTAACCCCAATAGAGTTCAGAATGCCTATGAATATTGCATCTTTTTCATTATCATCATGGATATTAAAATCACCAACAATTAAAAATGTATCTGCAGGCAGCACTATTTCGGATATAAAATCAGCATATTATTTAATAAAGTCTGTACGGTGCCTGTATACAGTAGCCAGTACAAACATCACAGGGGATTTATCATTAACATGTTTCTCTGGATAATGTTATATGAAGCACCATTACTTCAAATGAGTTATACTTGAAGCCTGTCCTCTGAGAAATATAGAATATATTGTTATAAACTGAAGCAACACCTCCCCTTTTGCCTTTTGGATGTCGCTCATAATTATAACAGTAATCTTGGGGGGGGGGGACTAATTTAAAATAATATAATCATCAAGTTTTTTTCAGTTTTAGCCAGGTTTCTGTCAAACAGAGCACATCTAGGTTATGAACAGTGATCATATCATTTACAAAAAGTGGTTTTGTAGAAAGGGACATGATACTCAATAAGCCAAGCTTTATCATTTGTTCATCCTTATGACATATGTTTTTTTTAATATTATTATTTGTTGAACCTCAATTAAATTGTTAATCTTAAATTGGTTTGGGCTTTGTTCTTATATTTTCTAGTTCGGGGAACAGACACAGTCTCTATAGTGTGATATCTAGTTGAAAGAGTCCCTATGTGCTGAGAATTTACTGAATTCTGTGGCATGAGATGGCTAACAGATGGTCAGTTTAGCCATTCTGTATACTTCCTTCTCTTTTCAACAGGTCAGTTCTGCCCCAAAAACTCATTCGATTGTCTATTAAACCTATTTTATTCTGCAGGAACCACTTAGACATCCAGCAAATGAGTAATGATAGTCTGTTGTGTATCATCACCATGGTGAGCAGGGAGGGGACCAGATCGTATTAAAGTGTCTGACATCATACTTGCAAGTTCACACACCACTTTTATGTTGTTTTTAGTGATCTCTGACTGGAACAGTCAAAGATCATTAGCGCCGGTGTGAATAACAATCTTACTGTATTTGCATTTAGCATTAGCCAGCACTTTTTTTTTTTTTTTGCCAAGATGTCAGGTGCTCTGGCTCAAAGTAAACATTGGACTATGGTTGCTGGTGTCTCTATTTTCATGTTCTGTACAGTATATTTTATTTATTCAGGTTGGATTATGAGCAGCTGAATGAAAGGTTTTCAACCATTGAAAGTCTCAAGGTTTGCTCTTCTGGACAGATAGACTTGAGTACACTCCGAAAAAGAACTGATTATTTATCATTGTGTTTTACAGCACCATTGTTGTATAAAATATTCATCAATTTCCTGCAGTAAATAATTGTTCTGAAGTGCATGTCTCAAATGAAAGTGAAGTTTGTTGCTTGATCCTCTGTTTATTTTGGAGTGTGGTGAAGTGGTACTTTTCAATCAGGTTTACACATATCAGAATAGCTTAGCATCATCACAGACCTCGATGAGCCTTTCATCTGAGCCACAATCGACCTCTGCCTCAGTGCAAGTCCATCATGGCCTGAGGCCTGCCCTTTCTCTTTGTTTGTGCATGTGTGTGTGTTTGTTTCTATTAGCTCCTCTGGCCATTGTCATAGGGCTGTTGTATCAACGAGTGTTGTTAGGGAGGAAGGGATGTCTAGCAGGTCTTATACTTGTTCGCTGCCATCTTTTAATCAATAATTCACTGTTAGCCTTCCAAATCCAGCACAACTCACATAGGGAAGATCACAGATGAAATTGCTTTAGTGTCTTAGTTGTTTAATTCTGATTGAGATTACACTGAGAAAAAAATCCAGGCAATCTGTCATGCCATTAAAAAAAACACACAACATTCATAAGCATAAAAAACAATATAATATAATAATTCTAAGAGGGTTACAATACATGCAATTCTGAAATGAAATTATGTGTTATACAGAAGCAACTTGAAATATATATATATATATTTTTTTTTAAGTTAAGGGACATCTTTCTTAAAAATATAATGGCATTTTCTTTAAAAATAAATTCATTTACAAATTGTGAGAACTAATAGAAATAGTACAATAAACAGCAGAAGGCGGCATCAAAAGACAATACAGAAAATCTGAGCGTTTGTGGAAGGAGTCGAAAATTGAAATTCAATATAGCATTTCCAAAAATAGTCTTTATGGTTTCATTATGGAACCAGGCACAGCTAGACAGACCTTCACACCATTTTTTTTTTTATTTTTACTGTTGATAGATTTGTTTTATTTTTTAATGATTATTTTAATTCATTTAATTCATTATAAAGCACTTTGAATTACCATTGTGTGAAATGTGTTATATAAACAAACTTTGCCTTATCTCAACTAAAATAATAAGGGATCAGGGCCGGCGCTAGCCATTTGGGTGCCCGAAGCACAAATGCTAGGCGGTGCACCCCCCCCCCCCTCCTCGTCGCCCCCCCAACCAACCACCCACCAACCAAAGAAATAACTACCATTCAGAATTTCTTAGTTAGGTTCTCTTTACTTCCAAAATAACTGCTGCAAATGAATAATTGGAACTGAACAATGTAAACACAGAAAGTTAAAAGTGCAAATAAAGTTTAGTGCAAATAACAGTATAAGTGTATGAATTTTATGAAGTATGAATTTTAAAGTGCACATTTTAAACTGCAAATAACCATGCATAACTGCACAGTAGAAATTACTCAACAGAGGGACTACATCTCTATAAAGAGACCATTCTGCTATTCTATAGAACTATATTAAACATTTTTACTACCATCAGTTGTCAGAGGCCCTACAGAGGCACACGCCTACATTTCCTAGCTGCAAAATCAGCTATCAACACTGTTGGGAACGTTACTTTAAAAAAGTAATTAGTTATAGTTACTCTTGTTCCAAAAAGTAACTGAGTTAGTAACTGAATTACTCTATAACAAAAGTAACTCGTTACCAGGGAAAGTAACTATTTGCGTTACTATAAAAAAGAAAAAAAAAAGAAAAAAGAAAGTAGCTACATGTCAGAGAATTTGTACTTTATTTATTTTTTTTGCAGTTTTCACAAGTCAGTTGAAATGTGTAGAACAGACAGGTACATAACTTTCAATATTTATTGCACTTCAACAGACAGCAAGAGTTTTATCCTGCACTTCAAGTATTATGGTATTATGGGTAAGTTGTGGCCTAATGGTTAGAGGGTTGGACTCTCAATCGAAGGGTTGTGGGTTCTAGTCTCGGGACGGACGGAATTGTGGGTGGGGGGAGTGCATGAACAGTTCTCTCTCCACCTTCAATACCACGACTTAGGTGCCCTTGAGCAAGGCATCGAACCCCCAACTGCTCCCCGGGCGCCGCAGCATAAATGGCTGCCCACTGCTCCGGGTGTGTGCTCACAGTGTGTGTGTGTGTGTGTTCACTGCTCTGTGTGTGTGCATTTCGGATGGGTTAAATGCAGAGCACAAATTCTGAGTATGGGTCACCATACTTGGCTGAATGCCACTTTACTTTTTTTATCTTTGTAAGAAAGGGTGTTTTTGGCCACTAGCTTTGTAGTGCATTACATGCACGTTCTTGCTTTTGACCACAATGAATTTGAAGTAGTGCTTATATCTTCACCTTGAAAATGCCAACTTTTCATCGGATTGCTCCTGACTCGCCATCTCGCCATCTCTGCTGCGAATCTCTGTGTAGCTGTTGCGTGTGTGTGTTTGGCGACGCTGGCGCAATCAATGCATAGTAACACACCACATTTAACGTTCAGTAACGTTAACGGCGTTGTAACGATGGGAAAAGTAATTAGTTAGATTACCGCGTTACTGAAAAAATAACGTCGTTCCAACTCTGATCAAATTCACCTAACTGTAATTTTCTAATGATCTTGAAGACATTGATTAGCATGCTCAGGCGTTTGATTAGGGTGAGATCTAATCTCTAATGCTTATGAAAGTGGATTTCTCAAGCCAGATTTTAGGATCCCTGATCTAAGTTATTGTGTGGATTTTTGTAGCAATACAAAATTGCTTTTTTCTTCTGTAATTGATGTTACTGACTGGGGCTATTCGTGCCACAGCCCGTTTTCAACTAATTGATGATGAAATTATTACCCACCTTAGTGGGTTGCTAAACTGAACATTTACTAGCATTTGATTCTTGGCAGGTGTTAATTTTGTTTTTCTGTTCTTTGACACAAGTACACGTCTTTGCAGAATTATAGGTGAAAGTTCAAAGTCTACTCAATCCAAAGTTTATTATTTGGGATGAGATGATGAACAGTTGTGACTAAGTGCATTGTGTATACTTCTTTACAGTAACTATACCCTGCTGAATTCCTCTAATAGCTGCTTGTCATTTTTTTCCCAGTTGTTTTTTTAATTGATTGAGGCATTTTCACTTTTTTAAATGTCATGTATCACATGGTAGGAAGTACAAACAAAAATGCTTCATCTTGTGGGTGGCTTTCTCTTTTCTTCAAATGTTATTAGACATCTTCATTGACCCTTTTAAATGACATTTAGGAGACACCGCCTGTAGGTCCACGCACACATGCATTAAAGGTACTTAACCTTATCTAGCAGTAATGAATGTGCTGCATAGCGGCTGCAGATAATGACAAAGCACCCTCTCACACACACACACACACACACACACACACACACACACATACCACAAGCTCACACACAGTTAATTTTCACTTGAGGGCCATATTGTAGTTATTAATGTATGACACTGGAGAAGGTCTTTGCATGCATTTGCTTGGCTATCCCTCTCTGCTGCGTTTTGTCCACCCGAGACACCTTGAGGGATCCTGTGGAAAGCAAAAGAGCATATAACCTCTCCTCCATTTACAAGTCTTATTTGACAGCCCTTATTTCCACAAGCTCCCTGTTCAGAAATAAATGTCCCAATAAGAGATTCTCCCATAAGGAAATGTCCATCGAATACTGGTCATTTATCTTCTGTAGGCTGCTGAGATCGGGATTGTGAGCTGAAGAAGACCTAGCCCCTCACCTTGTTGTATGTCCTTCAGGTACACACACATTAAGACAGTGTTGCAGCCGCAGTTTCATTCTGTGAAGAAGACATAAAACCTGACAACTTTACAAGACTGTATCCTCCACACATTATAAAAAGCTCTATTGTCAATCTTTCCAAATATAAACATCTTTTAAATGGCATGTGACATACCAGCAGGCCAGTAAAACAGTCCAATTCTTGGCTGAATAAAAGTGATACAGGAATAAAATATTCAATTAGAAATATTGTTGCTTTCCTCAGCTAAATGAATGTTTTTTTTTTACTGGTTTTCCATGTCTGCAATCTAATAAGTTAGTTTTGCAACATGTGAACATCCCAGTTAGGTAGAATAAATCACATTATTAGGGGATATACAGTTTAGGTTGACAGCATCACTCCAGTGGATTTCTTCATATTCAGAGCAAGCTAATATTGGCAGAGGCTACATTTTTTTAAATATAGATTATAGAATTATAAGAGAAAAATAATAATAAAATCTGGGTATGAATTTGTTGTAGAAATTAATCCTTAATTTAGTCCTAATGTAGTCACCATTTCCATTTTTTATATGTCCAGGTTTGATGACTATATACGAACAGATTTGACGACTATATACAAACAGAAAAGAAAAAATATGTTAGATGAAAGGAGTAAAAGTTCAGGAATAAATATTGAGGTTGTAATAAGATGGTCAAATGAGGAAAATAGTAAAGCTTTCATTGATTTTATTAAAGAAAAAAGGCTTATAAATTGAAAAGAATAGAACTGATGAATAGAAACTCTGTTCCCTACAAGAGAAGACTGTGATGAAAATGTGCCTATTACTTTGATGCCAGTCACCATTAAAAACCAAGAAGATAGTTTCAATCAATCAATCAATCAATCAATACATAACTACATATATAAAATATAGATAGATAGATAGATAGATAGATAGATAGATAGATAGATAGATAGATAGATAGATAGATAGAAAAAACAACTCAATCAGTACCATCTGTAGACTGCCAATACCCAACTCAGTCACCTGAGTTCATCCAACCACTTTAGCAGCTTGGTCCCCACCTTAGTGCAAAGCAGGGACACTCACGTCCTGCACTCAGAGGTGATGAATCTGCTGGCAAAAGGAGCTACAGAAATGGTTCCTCCATGTTGGGCATCTTCAGCCAGCAACACAAGCATATACTGGCCTCCTTCCTCACTTCCATCTTTCTCTTCCTCTTCTTACAGGCTTCCATAAGCGCCAAGGGTTAATCCATGCATGAGGATGCCTCTGCAAATGCTTACAGCCCCTCCTTTATTTCCATCTTTCTCTTTATATCCATCTCCCTACGGGCCTCCCCAAGCACCAGTGGATAATCTGTGCGTGAGGCTGCCTCTGCAAACGGTTATGGCCCCTCCTTATCTTCCTTCTAACTTTCCACCAAAGCTAAACCACAGTATACTTATTCACAGTGACCCCTCTACCTACTTCACCGAAGGCAGCCCCTCTGCAACCACCTCCTGTGCCTAGTATCATTAAATAGCAGATTCTCTCAGAAATTCAGAGCGCTGGCTCCGGAGGCAGAATCATCACCAAATCCCAAGACCTCTCTATTCACAACTCATATTCCCATAACTCATTCCCTTAAACACCTCATAGAAACATCTATCGACTCTATCCTACAAGCATCCATTCTCATCTAACAGCGTGGAAATGTTTAAAAACTATTCACCTAACCTGACATTTCCAGATGTTTCTCTCCTCACAATTACTTCATTTATTTCCTACCTCAGTTCTGTGGTGAACCTGCAAGCAGGGTCTATTAAAGGTTACTTAAGTGGCATTAAATTTTTTCATAAACTAATCCACAGTTTCCCCTTCTCCGAAATAAATAATTCTCAAACTTCTCTTCTGATCAAAGGAATTCAGTGATCTTGCCCATCAAACACAAATTCCAGTCAACCTATAACTCTGGACATCCTTACAAACTGGTTCCAAAATCTCACCTTCCAAAATTACCGTTCAATCCATACCACTCGTACCCTAGATGCAATGTTCCTATTGGCTTTTTTGGTTTTCTGAAATGCTCAGAAATTGTGATAACCTCTAAATTCAACCCCAAACTCAACCCGACAAACTTGAGAACGAGTCAGTCTTTTGTTCGTTATCTGGCTCGGCTCGGTGTTCATCTTCAGTTCTCTCTTCACAGCAGTTCAGTCAGTGTACTGTTTGAGTAAATGAATAACTCCGGGATATTAGTTTGTTTGAACTCAGAGGGAGTGTCAGCCACATTAAAAAAGTTAACAGCTAAGGCATTTGTGGATTAAAACGTATTGGAGATGCGAACCGAGTAAAGCGATTCAGTTCGATTTGGTGAACTGGTTCAAAAAGATCCAGTTACATCGAATTATTAGTTCGCCTTCAATATTGAAGACACCTGGTGCCCCACTCTAAACTGCTAATTGACACCTGCAAAGGCCTTGAAATGGTCTCTCAGTATAGTTATGTAGGCTACACAATCATTCCTTGTGTCAAGCCACTCTTGAACAACAGACAGCATCAGAAGCATCTAAAGACAAAAAGGTCTGGCCTGTTGCTGAGTGGTCCAAAGTTATGTTCTCTGATGAAAGTAAATTTTGCATTTCCTTTGGAAATCAGGGTCCCAGAGTCTGGAGGAAGAGAGGAGAGGCACACAATCCATGTTGCATGAGGTCCAGTATAAAGTATTAAATTAATACAAGGCCATCCAATGCTAAAGACATGGTTGCTGCCTTTAAAAGGATCTGAACTCAAATCACCCCAAGCTTAACTGAGGCTCTGTCTGCTTGTCAATTTTATTGATGTTCTCACTCTGTTCACTGCTATAGAACATTACAGTATGTATTAACGTAAATGCAGTTCTGTAGGTCAGACAGTGCTTTTACAAACTTTATATTGGCCAGCGACCAGATCTATTCTATCATAGGAGCAGGCCTTAAAGGGGTCATATGATGCAATTAAAAATTTTCCTTTCTCTTTGGAGAGTTACAACCTCTTGGTGCACAAAGAAGATATGTAAAGTTGCAAAGAGTAAATTCTCAGATCCAAAGAGATATTATTTATCATATATAAGTTAAGACTCCATGCCACCCTAAACTGGCTCATTCAAACACACCCCCACATCTCTACATCGCTATGTGGAAATATTTGGATAATGCCGCCCAAATGTTCATGCAAAGAAAGAAGAGTGTGTGTGTGTGTGTGTGTGTGTGTGTGAGAGAGAGAAGGTCACACACAAGGGGTGTTCCATTTCCAAGGAGTGCTTGCGGTGTTCGTCCAATCACAATGCACTGGATCAGTTTGCCAATCAGGGCAGACTGTGCTTGTCGGAAGGAGGGACTTTGTAGAAAACGACAAGTTTGAGAGAGGCAGGGCATAGAGGACCTACAATTATGTACAGTATTTGAATAATAATGTGTTTTATGAACATTAAAGCATGCCAACATTTTCTGTTACACCCAATACACAAAATAATGATCATTATTTGACCCCTTTAAAATATAAAAGTTGTCATTAAGTTTGCCACAGCAGGGTGAAGGGGACATTGATACAAGCCTGACTAAAAACTCTTACAAACGCACAGTGAACATTTAAAGGCCCGAAATAAACATTATTTAAGAGAAGAAAGTACAGAAACATTTGGCTTGAAAATGTAAATCAAAGATTTCATTTAGAATTAGTAATAGCATATATTCGTATAATATTCTTAAATGATTTCTAGACAAATCACAATTGAGATGTCATATCATAATTGTTTTTCCTAGACACTCATGAGATATTCATTTTTTTACCTAAATAAATTTAAGGAGATACTTAAGCAAAAGCTGATAATTGTAAATGAAAAACAACAGAAAAGTCCTCTGAGCAGTGAAAGAGCAACATCTGAGCAATAAAAAAAGTCACAGTGATTTTGCTAATGAGTAGGACTTCATTATTTATTCTTAGAAAAATGTCATCAAATCTCATACTTGTTCAGATTGCCTTGCAGAATAGGCCTTGTTAGTAGCTTTGGAGGCCATTCATCTCTGATTCAGTACAAATTCAGTTCCCAGCCTCACCAATGATGAAAGCTTTTGAACATCAAAGTTACATTGTCCATGTGTCATGAGTATAGTTATTTTTGTGGCTTTAAATTACCTGATTGTTTAGGTTGTTTCATGCCTGTCAATGTTTTTATATAAAATTGATTTGATGGAAAATGATGGCAGCAATTTTCCAAGAGGCTCTGTATGGAAATCATATGGGATATTTTGTAAGTACATTTACCTTGGAAACATGTTCATGGAAATGTATGTGCATAGGATATGAATGCCTGATATTTAGATGGAGATTAAATGGAAGTGTTGCTTCATCATTATTCTAATCATAAGATGACTTTGATAGTTGCGGTACCTGGTATGAGTGCAAGAACAAGCTGAAACTCTAGCAAGATTTGCCTTTAACTGACCTTAATGCCAAAGACCTTTTGAAAAGTGGCAAGGTACAGTAAATCTTTCTAACTTTCATTAATAAATCATTTACTAACATTATATAATATTTAATTAATCATTACTTGCTACAAATATGAGCTAATGTGCTTGTTAATATTAACAAATGGACTAATGGATTAAACATTACCAAACGATTAACAGATCATTATTTAATGTAAATTGAAATGCTTGCAAATGTCATCAGACTTTCAATTCTTGTAGATAATAAATTAATGTTTACAAATGTAATCTACAAATGATTTTTACTGAAATTATACATTATTTACAAGCTTATTTGTTAATGTACTTATGAATGCTTACAATATCATTAAACTTCAGTTTATATTAGCTACATTTGTACATTTACAAATGTTGTGAACATATAGCAACCTATTAAATTCACCCTATTTTTGCATCTTTACAAATCATTTGTTAATCCTTTGTTCATGTTTTTGTAGTACCCAATCTAAAGAGGAGACTCTTCATCATTTGTAAAAGTTTATAAACATTAAAAATATTTTAGTACCTTTATTGGCACTGGACTTTAAGCTTCTGCAAAAAAAGTTTGTGTAAAGGGTGGTTAGTGAAGTTTGCTTGGTAAAGACATACAACACATTGTTATTTGGGTGCAAAACATGTTTTAATCACCTCAACACTTATATTAGTATACTATTGTGCATCATTAAACAGAATATTCCTTGAGTCATTCATCGGCAGGAGGGGGATTTTTTTTCTTCAAGAAAATAATTTTAAATACATTAAAAACAATGCAATATAAACAGACTGAATTGTGTTCCCTTATAGTAATCAAATTGACCCCTGTACACTTGTTGACCCCTTACCCAACCTTAAACCTACCCACACACCAAATCTGAGCTGAATCTTACCCGTATCACACCTCAACAGCAGAAAAGGTGTTGTGCATTAACAAAAGCTTTTAATCATTTTATAACATCTGTTACAATCATGTGTAGATTTTAAGATGTGCATGATCATATGAATTAGAAGTTTAATTACATTTTTAAGCAATTTAATCCACATGAAATTTTACTTATAAGATATTAGTAAACATTAATAAGCACATTATTTCAAATTTCTGTGAATATATATGAAACAATGAATCCTTAAAGGAACACCCCTCTTGTTTTTTTTTGTTTTTTTTTAATAGGCACATTTTCCAACTCACCTAGAGTTAAACAGTTGAGTTTTACTGTTTTCAAATCCATTCAGCCGATCTCCATGTCTGGCAGTAGCACTTTTAGCTTAGCATAGATCATTGCATCTGATTAGACCGTTAGCATCTCACTCAAAAATTACCAAAGAGTTTCTGTATTTTTCCTATTTAAACCTTAACTCTCGTGTAGTTGCATTGTGTACTGAGACTGACGGAAAATGAAAAGTTGCGATTTTCTAAGCCCATATGGCTAGGAACGATAATCTCATTCTGACATTTTTATTCTTTTATTATGTGTTTTATGTTCTGTCGCTGTAATTCTGTTGTACTGTGGAGCTTCTGTCACGAAAACAAATTCCTCGTATGTGTAAACATACCTGGCAATAAAGCTCATTCTGATTCTGATTCTGATTCTGATTAGCTGGGGACTATTTTTAGGGGCTGCGTAATATCACTGCACCTGCTGCACCCATGGTACTCAAATTGTTGCCACAAAGATGGAAGCACAAAATTCGCAAAAAATCCATTGCATGGTATAGCATTAAGATTTCTAGAGTAGAAATAAATGAAATTTGATGGGAAAAATGTTTTGGTTCTGTTCTTGTTTAAAAATACACTCTGACAAATAATGCTGTCCATCAGAACACAGCCAGACTGCTTTGAAGTTCTAATGAAAATACATGTTCTTAGTACCAATAGTTTCAGGCAAAGCACATGTATCATGGCAAATATGTTTAAACTCATGCGTTGATATGACTTACTATTTCCAATAATTGCACCAAGGCATCTTCTATATTAACTTCCATTCAAACAGGACTGCTTTCTGAGGAGCTGAATGTATTAAACGTCAATGGCAGGTTTTTACAAAGGAGTTGGTTTTTACATTCTCGTTCCATATACATATTTTGGATAAATGTTACACAACCCAATGTTTTTTTTTTTTTAGAGCTAGAAATGCCAACACTTCTGTTCTTATTTCACAGGGACATTCGGTTCTATGAGTGTAAAAGCAGATGAATAATGATAGAGTATTCTGATGTTCTCTAAGGAATTCCCTGTCATGAAGAGCAGCGCAGGGTTGAGGAGCATTCAGCTGATCTTCAGGGAGTCAGTGACGGCAGCGGTCTGATTTATTGTTTTAAAAGCTGAGGTGGCAGACCAGAAGGATGCATGTTTCGATGACTCTACAGGTTGTTACTGGTAAAGACTGACACGTAGCAGAAGAATTGTTGAATAAAGTCATTATTTTTGTTTTCTTTCCTCACAACAAAAGATTTCTTGTAGCTTCATTAAATTATGGTTGAACCAGTGATGTCATATGGACTATTTTAATGAAGCCCTTACTCATGGTATTACTAGTACCCTTGCTGTCTATGAAGGGTCAGAGAGCTCTCAGATTTTATTAAAATATTTCTTAATATGTGTTCCAAAGATGACTTATGGGTCTGGAAGACTTATGGGTCTGGAATGAGATGAGGGTGATTAATTAATGACAGAATTTTTATTTTGGGGTGTACTAATCCTTTTGAAGGAAAGCCCATTTCAGTTACTGACACAGTACTTGAGAAGCCTCTTCATTCTCCCTTTGAGGGTGAAGATGTTAAGGTACCAGTGGAAAGTAACCATATAAATTTGTCTGGGAAATTCTGAAAGATTGGGAATAAGGCTTTTGTCTGATGCAAATAGATCAGAAATATAATGTATCATCAAATACTCATTGGATACATCACAATGTGGATGTTGGTGATGTGCAGCCAATACACCAGTTCACTTCTGAGAAACAACATGCATAATAATCTGAGGTTCAGTAAATGCTTGACAATGGCATAGCCCAGTCTTCATTCTGGGCATCACCTTAGTTGTTATACATATAGGTTCTGTACTGTTTTCAAAAAAATAAAATAAAACTAAGTCTGATACATTTGCATGGAAGAGTGCGTGAACCAAGTTAGTGCATCCAAGCTCATTAGTATAACTGGATCTCTTAAAAAGATACTGGCAAGTACCATTAATAACATACCTGAGAGCTAACTGCTTTTATTATGCCATCACTCTAAGTGATGGTTCTGAAATACAGTAGCAACCTTTAAGAAATCTATGAATCATGTTGCTTTGTGTTTGCAGGGTCGCAACATTTATTTGGATGATGCATTTGTAGTGACGCTTGGGAGCAGCATCTTCAGTGTTTGCATGCATTATTTGAGCATCTTGTTAAAGCATGCCTTACAGTCAACCTTTCAAAATGTGAATTTGTCCCAGGCCAGAGTTAAGTATTTTGGTAAAGAGGTGGGTTAGGGCAAGGTGGTTCCTCTAAAGCTTAAAGTAATGGCTATAGAAGATGTTCCTCTTTTAACCAAAAAGGAGCTAATGTGTTTCGTAGAGCTCCGATTGATATTTTAAAAGTTTCTACATATTTTAAGTGGACCAGTCACTATCAGAGGGCTTTTGACCATGTGAAATGACAGCTGCAGTCCTCCTAGCACCCAAGTTTGATCTGCCTTTTAAAATTCAGGTTGATGTAAGTCAGGTCAAAAAAGATCACTCTGTATGTTTACTATCTCAAAAAATTCATATACATCAGAGAAAGAAGCTTTAGCAATGGCCTGGGAACTCCAACATTTTGATGTCTGTGTTTAAAAAGACACAGATGTGTTGGTGTACTCAGATAATAATAATCAGATATTTTTTACATTAACTGAAAAGTCCTACAATTTTTTTAGGTAGATAAAAAATCATTTCTGACAGTCAGTATGGATTCAGATCAAACAGTTCAACATCAATGGCATATAAATTACAAAAGCTAGAAATCATAAGAAGTTTACAGTTGGAGTTTTAATTAATCTTAAAAAAGCGCTTGATACATTGGTCATAATTTCTTAATGATTAAACTTGAATGGAATGGGATGGGGGTAGTACTGGATTGGGTGAAAACTTATTTAAGAGACAGAAAACAGTTTGTAAAGTTGGGGAATATACATCTTTGTTCTTGAGCATTGCTTGAGGCATCCCCCAGGGGACAGTACTGGGTCCAAAGTTATTTTTTCTTTTTATCTTTAAATGATATCTGCAAAGTATCAAAAATAGTCAACGATGTATGTGTGCACGATTTAGCAAATCAAGGGAATTAATTAGTAAATCGTACACACAATTTATAAATGGAGTGAACAAAATAGTAAATCAAGGGAACACAATAGTAATCGTGTGCACGTTTTAGTACATTGTGGGAACAAATTTTAATGTGCACACGATTTAGCCTTATATTTTTTCCTGCATGTCATGTGCGGGGCTCTGTGATAAAGATCACACAAATTCATTATTTTTAAAAACAAAGATAATCAAATTTATGGATTTTGTTTATTTTCAAACAGCACAAATAATGTATAACACAAAAAATAGTTTACTCCCTGTTAATATTCAGAAATTGTCTCTTAACCCGTTTAATCCCAAATTTTGCCCATACATGAAAATTATTGTATCATTATTGTACTTTTTTTGTAACATTTAAATTTTTCATTTTTTGCAATATTTTGTCATTGCAACATATTATTGGCATTTTCACTAGAAACTGCAATTTTATTTACATAGTATACCTGATTTCACTGTTATCCTACTAGTCACTACTGTGACCTCAATATGTTTACTCGTTCTATGACTACACTCAACAAAACTAAATATTTAGTGAATGCATATATTAATAATAGACACCCTAAAGATCATATGCAGCAAAAATCTTTGTCATACATTTGCAGGTGCATCTCAATAAATTAGAATGTTTTATGTTATATTCATTTATTTCAGTAATTCAACTCAAATTGTGAAACTTGTGTATTAAACAAATTCAGTACACACAGACTGGAGTAGTTTAAGTCTTTGATTCTTTTAATTGTGATGATTTTGGCTCACATTTAACAAAAAACCCACCGATTCACTATCTCAACAAATTAGAATATCGTGACATGCCACTCAGCTAATCAACTCAAAACACCTGCAAAAGCCCAAGCTGCTTGAAGTCCAGTGTTAAGTTTTCACAGTCTGTGATGATTTGTGGTGCAATGTCATCTGCTGGTCTGGGTTCATTATGTCTTTTGAGAACCAAAGTCACTGCAGCCATTTACCAAAAAATTTTGCTGTACTTCATGCTTCCTTTTGCTGACCAGCTTTTTGAAGATGTACCACAAGATGTTTTGAAGACTGTTCCACAACATTCTAATTTATTGAGATGAACCTGTATGTTATAAGACACATTTCTAGCCTTTAGTTTTAGAGCTTTGATGCAGTCTTAATCTTCGCAAGGTGCAAACAGTAAATAAACTGCTGTGGTCATGTTCGTACAACATTAATATGTTTTTGTATTTTGTGTATGTGGAGTGAAATTGTGAAACAGACTAAGTCTAGTGATCAATCAATGCCCAAATGTGACCTAGTTAAAAAAACAGTATAAACCTATGTTTTTTTTTCTTTCTTTTTTTCAGAATGTATAAGGAGGAAGAATAGAATTGACTAGGTGTTCATACAGATAATTTAGTCATTGTAGAGTAATGAGTAAATGCACCTAACCCTGATTGTAAGCCTAAAACAGATATTTCCTGAAAAATGATATATCAATTCTGATTGGTTGATTAGAATGTTGTTCCAGGATCGACAAGGATGTTGATCCAGGAACATGTTGAACTTGGTGAATTCACGATCATCTGAACATTACACATGCTGTCATTTTGGCAGACTGGCTTCAATATAAGATGTTTTTAGACTAACAAGAATGATTTGAGTTCTGAAACTTACAGGATGTTTTTATAGTACAATGACCTCTTATGTGTGAAAAGATAAATACAATTTTGGTTATATATATATATATATATATATATATATATATATATATATATATATATATATATATATATATATATATATATGTTTTTTGTTTTTAAATAGGCTAACCATATAGGCAATTTTTATGAGACACGTCTTTGCCAGGATTTCTATATTGTCTAAAATATCCAGGTTTTGGCTGTGTGCGTGTTGTGCAGAACGATCGCAGTATGACATTCACAAAAGCTATAGAGAGTAGATCAGATTGCTCTTTGTGCTTTCAAATTGTGCTTGCTTTATTTTGATGTCATACAACAATCGGTCTGCTACTGCAACAAACGGACACACCAGCTAACATGCACATATTTGCATTGCTTAGACCATCTCCTGCAGATCCCACCTTCTCATACTCCACGATTGGTCGATTATTTACAATGCCTGCACATTATTGTTAGATCATTACCTTCAGCTAAAATGACAACAGAGCCAAATACAGAAATCCTGGCCAGGACGTGTCCCATAAAAATGGCACTGACTCTCCATATGATTATCTACAGAGCTCTGGAAGTTCATCTCTCAACAACACCTTGTCACTGAAACACTTGTAAATAAACTACTCACTTGCACTAAACCCTCCGTCTCCATAGTGGTTCGTAACAGATGACCAGACCAACAAAATTCAACCATATGGATCCCCAGTCACCCACACCTGGCGATCTGTTGCAGGAACTGGGCAACCTCCTCCGGTCAGCACTCACCTCTTTATGCAGTGCCCGATCTGCCTCTGCCAGTCCCATGGCTCTGCCTGCATCATATGTGGGGGATGTGGCGGTTTCATGCTCCAGGTATCACTGTACATTGAGGAGCAACCATAGAAATTCTCCACCGATTGTTCCAAGGTAGCCTTCTTAATTTCTCTACTATCTGGACGCGCCCTGCAATGGGCAAAGGCCATATGGGATGTGAACAGTGCAAAAAATAAATCTTTTGAAGCTTTTACCGCCCACTTTAAGGAAGCGTTCAGCTCAACAGGGGAAGAGATCTTAAAAGCAGATAAACTACTGTGGTTGCGTCAGTGAGAAACCACGACCAGTAAATACACCATCATGTTTCGAACACTGGCAGCGGCTAACGATTGGAACGCTTATAAGCACCTTCGTCAAGGTCTTAATCCACGGATCCATGCTCAAATGGCGATCTACGAAGAATCATCGGATTAGAGAACTTTATGCTGAAGGTCAATTGTATCTCACAGCACCTAGCCACCTGCCCAATAGTCGAATCAGTCCACCAGTTTGGTTCTCCCACTAACAGCCCTCCAGTACCAGAACCCATGCAAGTGGAATCCACAAGTCTATCTACTAAAGAACGCAAATTCTGGCTCACAGCACGAATCTGCCTTTACTGTGCATCGCCAGATCATGACATCCGTGCTTGCCCAGTAAATCCCCCATGTCCTTCGTGAGTATTATCCAGTAGAACCCTGCAATTTCCATGCTTTACACCATGCCAGCCCAACTAGTCAACCCAGAATGCACTGTTTCTGTTTCAGCACTGTTGAACTCAGGCTCCTTGGGCTACTTAATCTCTTCATCACAATGCCTCCTAAGCCATCTCCAGTTGCTGCTCTGTTAGCATGCCCAGAAGCTCTGAGTCTAAACTAAACTTTCCAAGGAAAGCCGTTAGGACGTGGGTGGGTTAAGTTTCTGGCACCCCTGTTAACTCTCAAAATTGGCCTTTCAAAGAGGAAATGCACTTCTAGGTACTGGAGGGACCCACAGTCTATATCATCATGGGAAGCCCCTGGCTCACATTACACTTTCCGGAAATCAGGTGGGATTCATGTGAGGTAACTCAGTGGAGTCTGTTCTGCCATCAACATTGCATCACCGATCTTCCTCATCCAGTTCTATGTTCTCTAGGGTGTCAAGTGGCTTTCACCCTCATCAAGAGCCTTGAGCCTGCCCTGAATCCCTGTCACCCTTGAGGGACTCCGTGGGGCCCGCATCTTCTCCAAGCTGGACCTGCAGAGCGCTTATAACCTCGTTCGAATCTGCAAAGGGGATGAATGAAAGACATCACCCCTTCTGGTCACTAAGAATACTGCATTATGCCATATGGACTCATGAAATCCCCCTCTATCTTCCAAGGTTTCATGAATGAGGTGTTCCGGGAATTCCTCCAAGTCAGTCGTAATTTACATCAATGACATCCTGATCTTTTCCAGGAATCTGGCCGAACATCACCACCATATGACGCAGATCCTCCAGAAGCTCAGACAACACCATCTCTTCTTGAAGCTGGAGAAGTGGGAGTTCCTTTACTCCACGATACAGTTCCTCGGGTACTGAATGTATCCAGATGGACCAGGGTGTAGCAGAAATGAGTCGAATCAGACAAATCAAAGAGTCTATCAGAGCTGTGTGCATTGAAACGAGAGCCGAATTCCTCAGGAAGTCATAAATCAGTTCTAGTGCCACAAGAACCAAGCAAGATAACCAACCAACCAACTTGTTCACACAACAGCTTTCAACATTAACACCAATATAACAATTATTGACAATTTTAATTCGAAGAAGAGATTGTCAAATTTATTGTTCGTGATTGGAAAGCAACGCTGGACATCACATGTAAACCCAGGAGATCAAGTTAAATACTTGCATTGATTTCCCCCACCCAGCCAGTGAAACCAGACTGAAATTCCTAAGGGGGAAGGGCTTTAAACCTTTGTCTTCACAGAAAAGTCCCTTTGACAGAGAATGGCAAAGAAACTGCTTTTTATACATTATATATGGACCAGAATGAACTCAAAAAGACTGCTAAATGAATCGTTCCATTGCTTAACTCCATATTCATTTATGTGTAACCCACACATTTGACTATCATGTATAATCACTTATTGTGTATGTCTTTTGATAACTATAGGATACAAAGTCATGTCTAGTATTGACATAATCGAATTTTCTTGCTTGATATTGTCCTGACAATCATTTATTTGTAAAATATATCATAATCATGTTATAGGAATCATGTCCAAAATTAGACCCTGTGAGGCAAGAACCACATGCTTGGTAAGATAAACAATGATTTATGATACCCCAGACCCCAGGACCATATCTGATTTGTCAAGGCAACATTTGAGGGGTGGCCAACAAGGAAGTTTAAAAACTTTGGACACGATTAAATCTTGCTTTTAGTTCTAGCATTGCTTGTGCTATCAGTCATGCCTTGCTTTTAGTCTGCTTTTAGTCCCTAGCTGCTGCTATTAGCCATGTCGGCTTTTAGTCTGCTTTTAGTCTGCTTTTAGTCTAGCATTGCTTGTGCTATCAGTCATGCGGGCTTTTAGTCTGCTTTTAGTTCCAGCCTTGCTCGTGCTATCAGTCATGCCTGCTCTTAGCTTTTAGCTTGTAGCTTTAGCTATAAGAATCTAGCCATGCGGTTAGTCGTCATTGTTCTTTGAGCGCGGTTCCAGCGTGCCTGCCTGCTGCTACGATGCCACGATGAGAAGGAACACAACCTAGTCTCGTCAAACTTTATTTCTTTTCTTTTCCGTTTGAGAGTTTCGTGTTCTGAGTTAAGTTTTGTAACGTCGAGTCTCCGACGCCTGACCTCGGTTGCCCGTTCAACTTCGACCAGCGCACACGACTCTCCAGCTTCAGCCAACGCCCAAGCACGGGCTCCCCAAGACGTCACTTCAGCCAACTGAACTTCCAGCCAATCAGCGACACCGGGATACCCCTTTCAACGGGAGTCCCTTTCACAGCAAACGAAGGCAACGTATTCCCAGATATTTGTTGTGCTGGTGTATCTAATATAATTTTAACCCCATTGAGGAACTCAATGCGAGCGCTAATTACGTGATTGATGGTTGTTCATGTCTATGCAATTTAACGTATTGCTGTTAACTTGGGATTCCATATTTCCATTCTCTTAAACTCATCTTTCCCTAACTTTTGACCTTCCTGCAACTTGTGTGAATGTGTGTGTGCGTGCGTTTATGTGTTAGATTAGTTTATATGTCTTAGATTTATCTAATAAAGCCTTATTCATATTGAAAAGAGAAGTATCTTGTGTTTTGTGCTTACAAGTTAATGTCTTAAACTGCCGATCTTGTTACTGTGCTAATTGGTAGTGTTTTCACTATAGTTTGGATATTAGTATACAGCGCAGATTTGATGTTAAACGGCTCGTTCACTGAACCGCAGGCTCGTCTCCGTGAACAGCCGTGAAACAGTGATTCTGTTCAAATTCCCTTTAAAATCTTAAATGATTCCCTTTGAGCTAAATTGACCTGTTTCCCTTACAAGGGGAAGGAGCCTCCAAGCCTCCAGACTTGTGCTTACTATTCCAGGAAACTAACCCCAGCAGAGCAGAATTACAACATTGGGAACAGGGAGCTGTTAACGATTAAGCTCACTCTGAAGAATAGAGAGACTGGCTGGAAGGAGCTAACCACCCCTTTACGGTAATCACTGATCATAAGAACCTACAATATCTTTGTGAAGCCCGCTGATTGAATCCCCGGCAAGCTCGTTGGGCCCTGTTCTTCACCAGGTTTAATTTAATCATCACTTACTGCCCTGGAAACTGCAACTGCAAGGCTGATGCTCTTTCGCGTCTGCATTCCCTGTACACTCCTTCAGACCCCGAACCTATACTCCATCCAGCCATGATTATCAGCTTCATCATGTCGTGCCCTGCCTGTTGCTTGAAGGCCCTGGTCCCATCTGGGAATTGGCTTTGTCACTGACCTGCCCAACTTTGAAGGTAACATATGTATCTTGGTTGTTGTGGATATATTCTTTAAAGCCTGCAAATTAATTCCCCTACCAGGATTACCAACTGCCCTAGAAACTGCCGAACATCTCTTCAATCATATATTCCGCAACTTTGGTCTACCAGAGGATATTGTGTCTGACTGTCCACAATTCATATCCAGGGTATGGAAAGACTTCCATCTCCTAGGAGTGAAGGTCAATTTGTCTTCTGGTTATCATCCGCAGACTAACGGCCAGACTGAGTGGAAGATCCAAGAACTCGGATGGTCCACCTCCAGCACTCCATACGGAGTCACAAGGCCTTTGCTGATGTTTGACGTGCCGCCACTCCAGTTCACTAGCCAGGGGATAAGGTCTGTTTGTCAACACGGGATCTGCATCTCCGTCAGCAATGCAATGCAGGAATGCAGGAAGCTGAGTCCCCACTACATTGGTCCGTTCACGGTCGAGAGGCAGATCAATGAGGTCACCTACAGGCTCCAACTACCACCCAGGTATCGCATTCACCCCCTCATTCTATATATCATTCCTAAAGCCCATCTCTCCCTCCACTACAGATGCCCCAGAACCTCAGAAACCCCCTCCTCCGTAGATCTTAGAACAAGATGTTCTAAGATTTTCTAAGATCCCATTCTACTTGAAGAGTTCCATCGACAACGTCCTGATCGTCCCACACCCAGAGGCAGTGGTCGCCCTCGTCGTCGCATTAGGGCATCAGGAGCCGCCCTAGAGGGGGGGTAATGTCAGGAATATATCGTCACAGCCACACCAATCATCACCCGCCCCTGACTCTCATCAAGCACGATCCCAATCACCAGAGTACTTTTCACCTGTACTCCTCTCCATATGATTATCTACAGAGCTCTGGAAGTTCACCTCTCAACAACACCTTGTCACTGAAACACTTGTAAATAAACTACTCACTTGCACTAAACCCTCCGTCTCAATAGTGGTTAGTGACAATATGCTGTTTCAAGCTCAGTTTTCACAGTTTTAATGAATGTTCTGCAGATCTTCTGAATTTAATTTTAGCTTACTTGCAGAAAAGCACACAATTCTTTCATCAAGAGAGATTAACATGAATCAGCTTAAGAAATATAAGCGTATTCAGTAAAGTGACTCTAGTGAGAAGATTTCTGGATATTTTCCAGGAGGACAAAGAACTGAAATAAATCTTACAAAAGAGTTGCAGCATGTCAAATATGGCACCGTTTTTTGTGGAATAAGATTACAATTAGAAACTAAGCAACACAAGTAAGAAATTATCTCTGAATTGTGAGAACACTATAGCAATGCTCTTATATGCCTGACTAGGATGTATTTGTAAGTTGCCGATATGAAAACTCTGCATATCTGTCTCCAGCCATTGAGTTTATTTGAAAAGACTGTAGAGTAATGCATAAATAAAAGCCGACAGCTGAGTGCCTGTCTGATTTCATGGCTGCCAGTGTTTTCTGATAAGTGTGAATGTACTTTAGACAGGAAGTTTTGAAACTCATGGAGACCATCTGTGCAATGAATGCACCACTCTTCTCAAGCACAAACAACATAAAAACAAATAAATATATTCAGCAATGTGCTGCAAAGCTGTTTAAATGCAACACTGAACATGTACCATAACAAAGACCATTTGCTGTACTTTGAACTTAAAGCTGAAGAGTCCCTGTCAGTACGTGATTCCAACTGTGTTAGAAAAGCACTTCTGTCACAGTTGTCTGAAATCACTCTGTCCACTCAGCCGATTACCAGTATCAATGTATTTCACTGTCAGGAAGAAATTATACTAATTTGGCTCATACTCCACCTGTGCTGGTAATACCAGTCTTAGCAACAGGAAACTTTTAAGAAATTAAATTGCAATTACATACAATCACAGAGCACCTGATTTAGTTGGGACTCGAACCAGGAGCCTCCCTGCTGTGAAGCAAGATATATACAAAAATAAAAATAAAATAATAATAATAATAAATGTGACAACTTATTATTAGTCAGTAATAAGTCTGCATGTTCTGCATGTTTCTGTGTGAATGTACAGACTACACAAACTCAAACATTTCGGCATCTGCCATCTCATTATATGAACTATGAACTAGCAAAAATCATCCAAATAAGATTTCAAACACAGAATAAATAAAATTAAAATGTATATTTAAAAGTTCATTAACACAACTGTGAACTGTGATTGGATGGGGCAAATCTTGGCTGATTTTCATTCCTTTTAGAGTTGCTTTGGGCATGGAAACTTTTCTGGGATTGAGAATCCATGCATCAAAATAAAATGTAAGCAGATATTCAGCAGGCCGCTTAATGACTCTAATGACTGCTAGTTGGCATGTAGATGCAAAGTTACTTATAGATAGATTAAAATGCTATTGCATGCCATTTTCGTGCTGCTTAGACAATAACCAAGTGGGAAAGTGCATTACATGGGATAATATTTTTATTTATTAACTCAGTCTCTCTTTATATGCCTGTTGGCTTAGTAAATGCAGCATGTTTGCATATCATTGTCCTTATCATTGTCCAGCGGTTGTCTGATTTTGCTTGTGCACTTAGTAGTAATAAAACTGTAATGTTCACAAACAGTAGAAGCAGCAACAACAAACCAAATAGGACACAGTGTTACCTTATGAAAGCTGCATCATTTTACAATGTGGAACAACACATTATTAAGTGTGTCGCTAAAATGCCACAATTTACAGATTTGTTGTTTCTTCACAAACACTGTGCTATTTGCATTCAATTGAAACGCTTTTGCATTCCAGGCACACTCAGAGTCAACAAGGCCTGTAGAAAACAGCACAACACCTCAGCTTTGTCCACTTTAAAATGAACAATAAAGTGAACTAGCACAGCTAGGAATCTTCTATCGAATGCCTCGAAAGAAATAGTTCACCTGAAACTAAAAGCTAATCATAAATAAGCTTGCAACCTAATTTTCTCCAGTGTCCCCGAACATACATCAATAATCTTGGATCTCATTCGAACAAAACACCCAACTAATCATTGCTAAACTGGAACATTACTTGTCAATCTCATCAAAAGCATGGTAAAAAAAAAAGACAAAAAAAATAAGAAAAAAAAAGACAAAAAAAACTTGAAAGACACAAACTATGGACTAAATGATCATTTTGGACGTGGAATAATTAAATGCCACACAATTCTTTAACCCTTCATGAAAATACATTGAACAACAAACAAAAAATATTGTGGACAAACTCTACATCCAAGGACAACTCTACCATGGCTGCAACATCCCCCTATGACTCTATTAACTCATAATATCAAATAACGTAATAAAATATCAAATAATCAGTGACTGCTAACATATACAGTATTTATATGACAGACCCACTTGTTAACACATATTAACACATGGATATACTAATCTACACATAAACAAATAATCCCAATGCTCTGTCTAAATATATATGTTCAACTAATGGCAATCTTCTTTTTCTTTTTTCCTCTTCTGCAATGCCTCTCGATTAACAACTGACAAATAATTATATCAGAGGACTTTTTTCAAGTACATAGTACAGTAACACACTACATTTTAGTTTTATTTGTTTTTGTTACTTTATCAAGCAATGCCAATATCTTTGTTTTCCTATTTGTTGACCGACAGCTCTCACGTCCCTAATATTCTTAAATTGAACCTTAAAAACATCATAATTCTGAGTGTCCCTAAGTTCAAGAGGCATAGAATTCCAAAGGACAAGAGCATAGCAAGAGAAAGCCTTATCACCCATAACGTAATCAACGACTAGGAGTGTATGGATGTAACAATTCTGTAAGGTAATATGGAGCCAGTCCATGTAATGCTTTTAAAGTAAGCCTCATCATTTTGAAAGGCACTCTAAACCTTATTGGGGGCGAATGAAAAGATTCTAACACTGGAGAAATATGAGTGCCAATCCTAGTCCCGGTTAAAATCCTAGTGGCTAAATTTATTCAGTGTACATTTTGAAACTTCAGCTAAAAGAGCATTACAGTTGTCTAACCACAAGACGAAAAAGGAATTTCTTAGCATTTCCGCGATTGTAAAAGTTAACATAGGACACAATCTTGCAATATTTCTGAGGTGGAAAAAAGAGGGTTTGACAGTGCTCTGGACAAAAGACAGATTTTAATCAAAAATAACTCCAAGGTTCCTTATTCGACTCAGGATTTACAAAACCTAGCTGTCAAGAGTCAGAGACAGACAACCAGCTTTAGAAATTTGATAATAGGATCCAATGAGCATAACTTCAGTTTTACCACTGTGTTAACAGTATTTTTCCATGTCATCTGTAATTAATTTACAAAAAACAGGTGTTGTCACTGTAGTTACTGCTTTTTTACACTAACTTATTGTGGTGTGGCATTATGGGATTGTGCGCAAATCATTCAAATCAGAAACCCAGCCGACTGGAGCAGCCCGAGAACGATTGAAGATTAGAGGACTTATTCATAATTCCTGGTAAGGGGGGGGTGAAATGCTCGTTTTCAATCAATATCCTGTTAATCTTGAGTACCTATAGAGTAGTACTGCATCCTTCATAACTCCAAAAAGTCTTTAGTTTTATTATATTCATAAGAGAAAGATAGTCTGTACCGATTTTTCCCGGAAAAACACGACCGGCTGGAGGTGTGACGTGTGGGCGGAGCTAAAGAATCACGAGCGCCAGTAGGATTTTGCGTTGAGAGCATGTGGAAACTGTGACATTACCGTGAGGGAAAAACCATCATCCAAAACAAACCATGGCTTACAGTCAGATTCAGCCGTTTTTTTATGATCCAGAATCAGATCCAGAGGCTGAAACTGAACGAGAGCAGCAGCAGCAACGACTCGCTCCGAGCGGGGCTCGAACCCGGGTCTCCGGCATGAGAGGGGACGCACTAACAAGGAGGCAGAGATATTTTAAGCAGTTTTACTCACCGCCTGCGGTTCCAACACACGATCGTGACCCTTTTTCGTTGGGATTGCATCATCCTTAAGAAATAAACGAGACGCAAATCCTTCGTCAAACTGAGCCTTGTTTGTAAAACAAGCATTTTCGAACTGCAGGGAACAAACAAAAACACTTGCACAACTCCGTTGATGCTCTGTAAAAATTAACTCCATCCACTGGTCCCTTAATGCTGTTTTTTTTTGGTAATCTGTGCAGGGTTGTCTTGCCCTGGCAACCAAAAACACACTTCTTTTGTGACTTTTCGCGACGCTCTCGCTCTGATCAGAGAATCGCTCTGATCAGAGAATCGCTCTGATCAGAGAATCGCTCTGATCAGTGAAATGTCTGTGCTCAGCCTCGCTATACGGGAGCGCGCTCTTCTGGCAGAAGTGCCCTAGGACCCATAAGGAAATTCCGCTCCATCTAACGTCACACAGAGCCATACTCGAAAAAAACTTTCCGAAACTTGTGACAAACCGGAAGGAGTATTTTGGGAACAAAAATACTCCTTCAAACGTACAACTTAATTTTTGAAACTTTGTCCATGTTTAGCATGGGAATCCAACTCTTTAACAGTGTAAAAAACTCAGTATGCATGAAATAGCATTTCACCCCCCTTTAATTATACTTAAGAAATATATCCTTTTAGGGGAAGTCGTGGCCTAATGGTTAGAGGGTTGGACTCCCAATCGAAGGGTTGTAGGTTCTAGTCTCGGGCCGGACGGAATTGTGGGTGGGGGGAGTGCATGAACAGCTCTCTCTCCACCTTCAATACCACGACTTAGGTGCCCTTGAGCAAGGCATCGAACCCCCAACTGCTCCCCGGGCGCCGCAGCATAAATGGCTGCCCACTGCTCTGGGTGTGTGCTCACAGTGTGTGTGTGTGTGTTCACTGCTCTGTGTGTGTGCATTTCGGATGGGTTAAATGCAGAGCACAAATTCTGAGTATGGGTCACCATACTTGGCTGAATGTCACTTCACTTCACTTCACTTTTATATTATATTTTAAGTTAATGTATAAGCGATATCATGTCACAATAGCCACCTATCCTGACATTTAGACAAGTGGCTTTGGTAACTTCTATGCAGTAAACTGGAAATTGTTATCATAGCATAGTTAGGCCAAATTTTCGTTTTTTGGAAGTAAAATTTTCTTATTGAGAGCATTTAAAGTAGTGTTTACCTAACTTTTATCATGAAGCCCAATGCGAACAAATGTCATAGTAACTACTATCTGTCGAAATAACTGACAAACAGCAAAATATGTGAAATTTCATTTGTTTATATGTGTTTAACTGTCCCATATTGACGTGACGCCTTACTATAATAAGTGAAAGACATCTTTATATGCCCGACTGGACAAATAAGCCTTATTAAAGAGTAACTAAACCCTATACCAACTTTTTGTTGTTAATGATTTGTAAGAATGGGGCTTTATTAGTGCTGTTCATTGATTCAAGTTTTTTTTTTTTTTTTTTTTTTTTTTTTTACTTTTTTAAAATTTGAGCATAAAGTGTTTTAATTCTACAATATATGGTGTAAAAACGTCTGAGTGCTGCCCTCTTCAGGTTGAACGGTGGCTACTGCAGTTGATTTTTCCTATTGGATGTTTGCGGTGGCAAGTGACGTAAGCGATGGCAGGTGATGTAAGCAGTTTCCAGCTCACCACGCCGCTTGATACGAGCTACCACACCCTTGGCAGTATAAAACCATCTTGTTCCATCAAAATTACTATAGTGGGTCAGGAGCTGGAATTGTAAGTATTGAAAACGACCAAGATAGACTATTATAGCATCTATTTAGCATAGCATTTATATAGTTAGATTATTTAGTGTAGCCTATGTAGTTAATTAGCATAGTTGTTAGTGTAACATTAGTATTGTTAGAAGCATAGTTAGTTAGTAGCATAGTATTGGATCAGTTAGGAAAGCTTCAAGTTGGCGTAGATTTATCTGTATTTAGTACAGTGGTCAGGATGGTACGTATGTGTAGTGTTGCTGGTTGCAACAGCACTGCTGGACTGCATAGTTTTGCACTTGGCCTGGAAGACCGCGAGTTCCCGCCTAGAGCTAGAGTGTGCAAACAGCATTTAATGCGGGATTGCTTCTACCTTCTAATGTAGGTGGAAATGGGCTTCTCGACACAGATCACACTGAAAAGCGATGCTTTTATATGGTTTTATATGGCTCTGGCCACAGACACCTCAAAATCCTCCACTTCAGGTGAAGGTGGGGGAGAAAAGTCCTCTACGTCAAATGAACGCTCTGTTGCAAAGCTACTTGCGTCACTACAGTCACTCTCCATTTTAGCGACTCTGACAGCTGCTGTCAATTAATCCGTCACTGCGGGTCTCAGGTTCACGCCGCACCCACTCAGCCCCGCCCTCGGTTCATCCCCTCTATCTCCGCTGTGCTCTGCCCACTTTTCAGCATTTTTCAAATATTGCCAGTGGGTGGAGTCAGGCTCTGACCAGGGGCTTAGTTACCCTTAAAAAAAAAACACAGAAAAAAAAAACTCAGTGTAACCAAGGGTAAAAATATAAATATTTTTTTTGTTGTAATTTCTTAAAAATTTATATTTTGTTTTATAAGTTAAAATCTTGACATGTTAAAAGAAAACCATTGTATTTTTTGTTGAAAGTTAATGTGATTTTCTTACCTTGTCGGTGACGAATGATGGACCGGGTCAGAGGGGAGGGGGCGGAGCAAGAGGAAAACGGAAAGAGGTGTGTGAGTTGTAATTGTACGTGTAAATTAGGGCCTTTCAGAACGAAAGACAGAAACTAATTTATATCGTTCATGTGATGTAACACGGACTTTCAACTAGAAATCTAATATGTATATCACCTCCCTGTGAGTTCGAGTGGAAAACTCGGCCTGTGTCTGCTGGATCGCTCTGTGTCGTTGACTAAATCAGATGACGCAAAGGCAGAGTGTTTATGGAGGCTGCAAATCCTCAGTTCAAGGAAGATTGGTGACATTGGACAGAAAAACCGGATAGCGCTCTGAGCTACCAGGAAACGTTCAGAGTTCCTCCGGCCACGAGGGATTCAACGCGTCATTACATCGTGAGTCAACGTTATCGCTGAGTTTTTCCGAGTTCGTTTGAACGCATCATTCCACCGCCTTCAGTTACGTCTTGCTCTCGTCACCGAACGGAGAGATTTACAGCCGATTGAGGTATCATTTTGACTCCTTTTCATTAGTTTTTTGGGAACAACTGGATTTCATTTATGGGCCCCAACGAATACAAGCTTGCAACGGGGGTAAAGATTTTTTTTTTTTTTTTTGGTGATCTTTAAAGTGTGTCAACTTTAAAGAGGATTTATTTTTATTTTTTATTTATTTTAATCATCTTGTGAGTGTTAATACATTTCAGTATATTTGGTTGTATTTTATTTTTATTTTGTTGTGCTATATCTGACAGACAATACAGAGCATTGATTAAAAAAAGTGCCTTTGAGTGGTTGTTTAAACCTACTAATGCTTGATCATCTTTTGAGTTACTGTGAAATACGTAGTGTAAAGCACATTTAAGGTTATTAACAAATTGTTTGTTACATTTTTTTGGTTGTTGTTTGGTGAACAAATAACTATATATAAATATATAGCAGTATATATTTAAAAAAAAGATATATAATATATTTATATTTAGATTTACATTTAATCATTTAGCAGACGCTTTTATCCAAAGCGACTTACAAATGAGAACAATAGAAGCAGTCAGGTCAACAAGAGAACAACAACAGAATACAAGTGCCATGACAAGTCTCAGTTAGTCTAGTATAGAACGCATAGCCAGGTATATATAATTTTTTTTTTTTTTATTAAATGAAAAAGACAAGAAAAGGAAAAGTACTGGTGTTAGTAGGTTAAGTGCAGGCGAAAAAGTAAAGACTTAGGTATGGAAAACTTAGGGGTGAATTAAGATAAGAGAGAAACACAGTAAGTGATTCGAACTCAGGGCGCTGTTTTTGTAATAAAGGAGTAAAACAGCACTACATAAATTGGAGGCACCGCTGGGATCCCTTTTGTTTCCCAAAGTATCATTGTGTCCCAAAATAAAAGAAACAAGTAGCATTGCATTGAAGATGGCATTTAAAAGCATCTATCCTGAGCTTGTGACTGAGCTCAGAGGGTGGTGCCGGGGTGAGGCACTAGATGTATCTCATGCGTTGATGGTGATTGTTCCGGAGGAAATAGAGATTTCCCAGATTGAGGAAAATCTGGAAACAATAAAAATTTTGGGACGTGTGAGAGTACGCGGAAGAATGTACAATCCTATGTTAAGTTGCTTAACTGTATTGTGCGAGTGCAAAGAGAAAGTAGCTCGATCCCAAGTCCCCCCTGAGATTTTAACCATAGGAGGCACAGGAACATGGCCCATTATTATGGTAGTAGGAAATTCAGAGGAGGCCACCACAAGTGAGAGAAGGGACTCTGTATCGCCAGATAGGGAAAATGGAGCCCGTGGTGAGCCATTATTAGATCCATGCGCCAGCTCTCCTGAAGCTATCATCCGTGCTTGCACTGGCACTGGCTTGAGCAGGCTCATTTGATGGTCGAGGAAAGTGATTGCTCCTCAAAAGAGAAACGGCGACGAATAATGGAAAGTTTAAGAGGTCCAGCTTTGGCTGTGGTAAAGGCTGTATGAACTGCAGACACAGAGGTTTCGCCAGAAAAGAGGCGATTGAGAGTGTTTTTGGTACTGCTGAGTCGGGTGAGGAACTTTATTTCACCTTTCGTTCATTGCAACAAAAGTCAGGTGAAAAATTATCTGATTTTCTAAGATGTTTAGAGCATTCTTTGACCAAAGTGGTGCAGCGTGGTGGTTTACCTGCAGATAGAGCAAATCGAACGCGAGTCGAGCAGCTCATCCGAGGGGCTGTTGCCTCAGATATGATGTTGGTACACTTGAAACTGAGGGAAAGGAGGGAAAATCCCCCTACCTTCTTGGAACTGCTAAGAGAAATTCAGACAGAGGAGGAATACGAAGCCTCTCGGGTTAAACTGAGCACAGCAGTGACTAAAATTAATGCTAGAACTGAGATTGAAAGTCAACAGAGTGATTTACAAACCTTGAAAAAAGAAGACAAAGAACTGAAAGCTTTGCTGTCAGCAATGGCTACCAGTCATTGTACCCTGGTGGTCGACACAGGTGAAACTACTCCACAGACTGTTATATCAAGTGGGTGTTTAGATTCTGAGATGGCAAGTCTTAAGAAACAGGTACATAGATTGCAGCAAAAAGCCAAAACCAGAGTTTTGCGTACCGCCATACCTGCTTTATCTGTTGAAGAGTCAAGGACAATGCCCACAATGGTAAAATACCTCAAACCTTCCACAAAGGTAGATGAGTTTTACTGTTATCTTACTGGATAGTGGTTCACAGGTTACCATCATTGGTATAGGCAGTGGAAGACTGGTATAGGCAGTATCTGCCTGACCTCACAATTCATCCAGTTACTGGGTTAGCCATTTGGGGTTTAAGCGAGTAAACTTACCCATATTTAGGCTATGTGGTGGTTGATTTGGAGTTTCCTGAAAAGGTCACTGGATCTCAAGAGACCATTTCAGTCTTGGCATTGATATGCCCGGGACCCTGACCAGACCCCTGTTATCTTGGGTTCTAATGCCAATCTATTCAGCTTTGCCGAGACCGGGCAGGTGTGGATCTTGCCCAGTTCTTGGGCATTGCTGTGGATGCAGAAGAGTCAGTTACCAAGCTTCCATCTTTAAAGGCCACCCAGCTTACACCAGACAGCAGTGAAGATCATGTAGGTAGCGTGATATGGGGAGGGTCCAGGTCCATTGACTTTGTCTGCTGTAGGAGACTGTTGTGCTATTTGTAAAGTGGAGTTAACTGAGCAGATGGAAAATCAGGTTCTGATGGTGGAAGCTTCAACCTCTGTGACCTTAACATTAGGGGTGTTGATTCAGCCAATGGTTGTTCCTAGTAGCAAGGTAAGTGTAAATCATTTCCCTGTTCTGATTCACAATGAGTCCAAACGAACCACAGTTGTTCCTGTGGGTACAGTTGTCAGATATTTGTATTCGATTGACCCAGTCAATCCAGTTGCTGAGGCTGATGTTGCTTCCGAGCAATTTGATCCAGATCTCATTAATTTCGGTGATTCTCCCATGCCTGAGAACTGGAAAGAAAGGCTGAGGCAAAAGCTGTCACAACGAGCAGGGGTATTCTCACTCCATGAGTGGGATGTCGGTCTAGCAAAAGTGGTTGAGCATCCTATTCGACTGTCAGATTCAAGACCTTTCCGTGAACGGTCGAGGAGATTAGCTCCGGCGGATATTGAGGATGTTAGGAGACACATACAGGAACTCCTAACTGCCGGGATTATAAAAGAATCCCGAAGCCCATATGCTTCTCCCATCGTTATTGCTCGAAAAAAGAACGGAAGCATCAGAATGTGCATAGATTACCGCACGTTGAACAGACGGACAATTCCTGATCAATACACTACTCCACGTATTGAGGATGCATTGGACTGTTTATCTGGGAGTCAGTGGTTTTCGGTTTTAGATCTCCGCAGTGGCTATTACCAAATAGCAATGGCCCCAGAAGACAAAGAGAAAACTGCTTTCATATGTCCTTTGGGGTTTTACCAGTTTAAGAGGATGCCTCAGGGCGTTACTGGGGCCCCTGCAATGTTCCAAAGATTGATGGAGAAAGTTGTGGGAGACATGAATCTACTTCAAGTTCTTGTGTACCTCGATGATCTCATAGTCTTTGGAAGAACGTTGCAAGAGAACAGGCTTCTTAAGGTTATAGACCGATTGAAGGAAGCCGGTCTGCAAATTTCACCAGACATATGTCAGTTTGGTCAAGCCAAAGTGAAATATGTAGGGCACATAGTGTCCATAGAAAGCATTGCAGCTGATCCTGAAAAGATTAAGGCTGTCACCACCTGGCCTCAGCCTGTGGACCTTAAGTTGCTTAGATCATTCTTTGGATTCTGCGGATATTACCGTTGATTTATTGCAGATTATGCTAAAATTGTAAAGCCACTTACTGACCTCACCAAGGGCTATGCCCCCAAGGAAGGGAAGTTAGACCCAAAGAAGTTGGGTAATTATCTGAAGGATTCAGAATTATTTGGTGAACGCTGGACTTCATCCTGCACCGACCAAATCATTAACAGACTGACCAGTGCACCCTTTCTGGCCTTTGCAGATCCAAATAAGCAGCATATCTTGCATGTTGATGCGTGTTTGCAAGGGTTAGGCACGGTTTTGTATCAGGGGCATTCTACTGGTTTACGGCCTGTGGCCTTTGCTAGAGAGAAACACAGTAAGTGATTCTAACTCAGGGCGCTGTTTTTGTAATAAAGGAGTAAAACAGCGCTACACTCAGGAAGCATAGAAACGTGAGACTGATTCTGATTATATTAATGTTTCATTCAACATCTAAACAAGCTTAATGGCACACATAAACTCACGGAAAATACATGAGGTAAATGTTCAACTTTTGAGTTTATTTATAACATATGTGTGACGAGTGGGGCGGGGCCGAGAGCCGTGGGAATGGAGCGAGGCCGGTGGAGTGATTGGAAATGAACAACACCTGCGACACTCACCGGTCTCGAGTCCCAAGGAGGAGATGGAAGGATATAAAAGAGGAGTGACGACAGCGAAGGACAAGAGAGGACCAGGCCTGGCTTTTAGTTGTGTTTGGTTTTTGTTTGTATGCGGCAATCATCCGTGAGGGACTGCCACGCTGTTTTGTCTTTATTTTATTATTAAAGCTAATTTGATTGTCCACCGGTTCCTGCCTCCTCCTTCCCACGAAAGAACATTGTTACAATATGTTATAAGTAGTATAACAAGTGAGCTGTTTTGCTGAGTATCACGATTGCAAATACATAGTTCAATAAACAATGTTCTGTTTCACCAACGAAAATAGTTCCAAACAAAGACCAAAGCAAAACTATTTTGCCCATTCTCAAATCAAAACTCAGCTGTGTTTTTGCGAAATGATTCATCTTTTTGAACGGATCGGTTCAGTAAGTTGATTCACTCATTAAGTTATTCGCTGCCACATAATGCCGGTTTAGTTTCACATTTAATAAGTAGCTTTGCATTTTTCCAACATTTATTAATTGTATTTTTTTAAATGTATATAAATCATTAATGTCATTACACAGTTGTAATTTTGCACAGTTTTGTAATTTAGATCATTTATAGTAGTTTGTTTATTCTAAAATATATGCCTTTTTGGGTGGTAATTTTGGTCTCATTTATGTAAATGCTTTAAAGAAATCACAAGATTATTTTCTTTATTTCTTTGTTGGTGCAAAGAATAGCAGCTGATGTGGAGAAATGTTTGATGCTTCAAGACTCTGAGGCTGATTTTATTAGGTAATGTATTAATTCTTTAAATCATTTGATAAACTTGTAATTTGGATTACATGCTGCATTGTAAGTTACATTATTGCTAATATTTATTCATTTCAGATCAGTGGCTTTTGACTATTTGAGGGTCAGATGGTTGTGAATTCATTCCTCAACTTTGTAGCTGGATTTGGAGTCTTATTACAACTTCAGTCTGGCTTCCAGGGAGCAGGCATCTTTTGGACACTTGAATTGTTTTAAAGGTAACAATTTTTACTTAAGTAATTTCATTTGCGAAAAAGGTTACTTATTTAGTTTAATGGGTTACTCCACCCCATAATGAAAATTTAGTCATTAATCACTGTTAATGTGATTAACAGTTATTAATGTCGTTCCGAACCCAAAAAACCTTTGTTCGTCTTCGGAACACAATTTAAGATATTTTTAATGAGAACCGGGAGGCTTGAGTCTGTCCCACTGACTGCCAAACCATTAACAATGTCTAAGCCCAGAAAAGTATGAAAAGCATTGTCAGATTAGTCCGTCTGCCATAAGTGGTTCAACTGTAATTTTACGAAGCTACGAGAATAATTTTTGAATGCAGAGAAAACAAAAAGAACAACTTTATATATCGTTATTTTTGTTTTCTTTGCATACAAAAAGTATTGTCGTCGCTTCATAACGTTACGGTTGTACCCCTGATGGACTATTCTTGGACAATGTCTTTCATACTTTTCTGGGCCTTGACAGTTGTATTTACTTGGCAGTCAGTGGGACGGTCACAATCCTCCTGGTTGCATCTAAAAAATATCTTAAATTGTGTTCTGAAGACGAATGAAGCTTTTACGGGTTTGGAACGACATGGGGGTAAGTGATTAATGACAAGATTTTCATTTTGGGGTGAGGTAAACTTTTAAGTAAAACCTTAATTTTTATAGAAAGTTAATGTTCTACTCTGAATATGGCTTAGTTTTTTAACAGGTATTTGTAGTTATTTTGTGATGCAATGTTATTTTTATGATAGGATTTTAACTGTTGAAAGACAGTACATTTTATTTTACCAGTAAAAGCCTTGCAATGTCTTTCTGCCAGTTTTAAAAAATACTTATTTGCAACTTCATTCACTTGGTTTTTATTCATTTGTAAATGTATTAAGATAGAGCTCGTGACAATGCATTTATATCAGTATTTTATATATAAAATTATTCTATAAAGCAGTTTCATTGTTAAATTATTACAACATCATATTATATTTAGGGGTATTTACAGGATTTTATTGGCAACTTTTTTTGCCAGTGCATTTCACATACAGGAATTAATTTAAATTGTCTTTGCAGTAGTGTCCTGTAATCTATTTTACAACAATTAACATCATTTTTACAGGATTTTATTGACAACTTTTTTGCCAGTAAAATCCTGTAAATTCTACAGTACATTTTTTACAGTGTAGGTTCCTTACTGATGACAAAGAATTGACAGAGAAGTAATCAAGTTTACAGATCACAATGTAAGTGAGAGAAGCCTTGTGTTACGTTTCGTCATGATCACAGATAACAACATCCCTGATCAACACTGTTCATGTACTGCAGGGTACTTTTAAACTAATTTATATGTGACCAGTTTAATATGAAGAGTCAGTGAAATGTAGACCTTTGTTTATGTGTTTTTGCCCTACACTGTAGTCCACTATTTAGGTTTGTATGAGATCTCTAACTTTAACATTAGCTAGTTTTACAAGATGTCACAAGATGGCATTAATGTTCTGCTTGAGCAGATGAAAATTGTAACTTAATGTGAGTATGAAAACCAGATAACAAATGTTTTTCTCCACTGGGATTGAGGTGAATGCCTTGAGACATTTTGCTCTGTTTTGTTTGGGTTTAGGAAATAACATAAATTTGCGACTGCTGTGACTGTTGACGTATGACGCTGCTGACGTGTTTTCTGGTGCGCCCAATAACAAAGAGAACACGTCAGCAGTGTCGTACGTCAGCAGCGTCACTGCAGTCTTGTGAACGCACTCAAAACAGACGCGGGAGGGGAGACAATGCTGAATAAAGACCAATTTTTTTTTTTACATTTTGGACCAAAATGTATTTTCGATGCTTCAAAAAATTCTAACGGACCCTCTGATGTCACATGGACTACTTTGATGATGTTTTTCTTACCTTTCTGGACATGGCCAGTATACCGTACACACAGCTTCAATGGAGGGACTGAGAGCTCTCAGACTAAATCTAAAATATCTTAAACTGTGTTCAGAAGATAAACGGAGGTCTCACGGGTTTGGAAGGACATTAGGGTGACTTATTAATTACATAATTTTCCTTTTTGGGTGAACAATCCCTTTTAAGTGTCAACTTTGTGAACATATTTTAATTGTTTATCTAATCAGAAAAACTCATTAGAAAAACTCAACCTTTTTATTTTGGGTATATCATTTGTGTGTAAAGTGCATAAGTGTAAAGTGCATAAATGTATGTGTAAATTAGGGCCTTTCAGAACGAAAGACAGAAACTAATTTATATCGTTCATGTGATGTAACACGGACTTTCAACTAGAAGTCTAATATGTATATCACCTCCATGCTGAAAATAGGGGGTGACAGCAAAGGGGTTAGAGTTAGTAATTTAGTTGTGAAATGTAGGTATGGGGTGGCCAATCACGGTGATGTCATCTGCAAACTTAATGATGGACACCCCCGCCCCCCACACCCAAACACCTCACACACAGTCTCCTCACCCCTACTCATCACTAAATCTGATTTATTTACAAACAAGCAAAAAACAGTTAACACTACTGTCTGTTCATATAGAAACACTGAATTTGCACACTGAAATATTTTCTATGCACTTTACTGTCCATTGCACTAGTGTAAATTATGTCCATACTGTATGTTCATAGTTTCTGCCTATAGTGTACATACACTTTTACATAGTCCATCTGTATAGTATGTTCATAGTACACCTATCTGTATACCATGCTGATAGTATTTAAAATCTGTAAATTATGTCCATAATACTGCCTTATCCGTATAGTTATTGTACATTTGTAACATATAGTAGACACTGCATATTATATGCTTATTGCACTTCTGGTTAGATGCTAACTGCATTTCATTGCCCTGTACCTTACATGTGCAATGGCAATAAAGTTGAATCTAATCTAATCTAATTAAGGGATCTAAAATATGGTCATGCAGAATAAGGAATATGTGCTTTATAAGTACTAATAAACAGCCAATATGCTAGTAACATGCATACTAATACGCAACTAGTTAATAGTAAGAATACATCCTTAAAATAGTATTAACTTTATAGAATAATAATAATAATAATAATAATAATAATAATAATACATTTTTATTTATTTAAATAAAACACATTTTGATTTAATAATTGCACAAGTAAAATTGTGATGTCAGACAAATTGGAGAATGTGTTTCCATTGGCAGTCCAGCATCAAAACATTCTGGATCCACGTTCTGGATCAGGTAAAGCACAAACCTACACAACCATGGGTGGAAAAGCTAAGTAGATCTAAGTAGATCAGGTTACAGGTTAACAAATTATGCTGTGTATTTATAAGCTGACATTTCCCACTGTATATTCCTTTTATTATAACATTCTTATTTGCATATAGAGAGATACAAAGTTTTACGTATAAATGACAGTTTTTTAAATTATTCACGTTTACACTCGTGAAAACGGCCAAAAACGCTGTATTAAATATGCCATGCCAGTAGTTGTCGCTGTCGCCATGTTTGTAAACAGTACCTGTAGGGAAGTGACGATTATATGATGTATATGATGTTTCTCTACTGTTCCAATTGCTGAAGTGCTAGCAGACTCTTGAGCAGCAACACCAGTACCATTTACTCCACCATCGTTGTGAATGTTTGTTCATGCTTTCTTTTTAAAATCGACACATTATGACACATATGTCTACATACCTAACACCTACTACGCATGACATCACAGTTTTCAAAGATTCATGTTTTGTTTTTTACATGAAAATGATAACTTTGGCATTTTCAAAAACTTACAAACAGGCAAAAAACACAAAAAGTTTTGGCTGAAAACATTGTGAAAATGGCCCCTGAAGCTACAGTATGGGGCCATACAGCAAATGGGAACAATTACTTAATTTGTGACCAGGTCGCTGTTAAGCTCTTTTGCCATTTCCATGGTAACAGTGATTTGAAGAATCTCTTCTTAGAATTATGTTTAGTGAAGTTATTCATCTGGAATCCAGCAATTAAGTTTTGCTTGAGGGTCATTCTACGGAAATGTCCATTTTTCTGTCCCTAGCCTTTACAGAAATATTACACTTGAAAAACACTTTAGGTTTTTATATTTTAAAATGAAACAATATGTTATTTGAACAATTGCACTTTCTTGAGCCATCAATGTGGCAATATTTGATTTTTATTAATTAATTAGAATTCCAAGCACCACAGAAGTGCTCGTCCCCATAGTCATGTACAGAGGGAAAATGCAACCATGTGTCCATAACTATCAAATATATGATGTAAATTACATTAAGAAACAAAATGCTCAATAAATATTATAAAATATATAATGAAAGTAGTGGTCCCCTGGAGTTGTGTCACTGGTGTTACCGTTTAACAAAAAAGCTCTTATTTTGAAATAACAATCACACTGATGACATCACTCGACTTCCTTCTTCCAATTTCCTGAAGATCTATTAAGAGAAGCCCATGGTAAGTCCACTGTCTCTTTTCAATTATCAGAAATCCTCTCATTTATCTCATGATTTCATATGAAGCTTTTAGATGAAGTCACTGGTATGACCTCTTTTATTGTTTGGGCATTGTAAAAAACTAGAATACAAATGGATTAATATACTAAATTTAGTGAGTATGCCATGATTGACAACATGTGGTTTGATACCTTGCAGCAGCCATTTTGTAAAATGCAGTTTTCATGAAAATTGTCACTGGTGTCACCTTCCTTATGGGTAACACCAGTGAAGATCAGTAACACCAGTGACTCCCTTTTATAGATAAACTTTGTTCAAAGCTATTCATTTAGTTATTTTTTATAAAATAGCACTAAAATTGTGATTCTAACTTTTCTTTGTCATTGTTAATCCTCCTTTGGTCAGGTATTTCTAAATTGAGGGTATGGCTAAACTGAGCGCAGCTGAGAAACACCGACTATACAGAAAGCGTAGGGATGCTGATCCTGAACGCAGAGTATTTGCAGAAAAGGAAACAGAGCTATGTCCGTGACATTGACACACAAAAAAGAAAGAGAGTAAGTGATTTGAGTGAAAGGGAGAAGAGATATGAGCGAAAGGCATCGGGGGTCCGTCAGCAGGCAAAGAGTCAGAGCAGGAGCATTGCACCCCCCCCCCCCCAGTCATCACCAGATAGATCACCCAGCGTTTCAAGGTACAAACTGAACTGTTACAAATACAGAAATAAATAGTGAAACAGATATAAAAGTGCATAGCATACAGTACCTCCACATACACACTCACACACAAACACACACTCTCTCTCTCTCTCTCTCACACACACACACACTCTCACACACACTCATACTCACTCTCTCACACACACTCACTCACTCTCTCTCTCACACAAACACACACTCTCTTTCTCTCTCTCTCTCACACACACACACACACACACACACAAACACACTCTCTCTCGCTCATTCTCTCTCACACACACACACACACACACACACTCTCACACATATACACACTCTCTCTCTCACACACACACACACACTATCTATCTCTCACACACACACTCAAGCTAGGGTTAAATGAGTGAGAACTTTTTTTCAAGAAAATATTTTGCTTTACAGACAACTACAACAAGGGAGGAGACAACGTAGGAGAGATGCACAAAGGAAACAAAGGGAAATAGAGAAACTGAAAGACAAGATCATAGGTTGGAAATGGATATATGAAAAGGTGAAGAAACGTAACATACGACTGCAGCGTGCAAATCTTGACAGCCCAGAAGTTAAAACACAAACAGTTCTTCAAGGTCAGCGAGTCAACACCCATGTCAGAAAAACCTTGAAATATCACTTTGCTGTTTTGGGAGCACTGAAACACAAATACAAAAGTTTTTTTTTTTTTTTTTTCAGTTCTTATGAAATGAGTCATTTGTATGTTATGTATGTCACTAGTGATTTGTTGTGTCACTGGTGTTACTGTGTTTTTTTTTTTTCTTTCACATTAAATAAAATCTGTCATGTGGCATGATGATCATTTTAAATTCATTGAATTCTGCTGCACTTAAGAGTTAAGCTTTGAAGGATTGTATTATTGCTTGTTTAAAACCTTTTTTTTCAAATATTTTCATTGTTATAGCAAATACATGGTTGTGCAATTGAACTAACATCATTCAGTCACACTTTTAACAAACCTGATTAAAATAAATAAAACATAATCACCATATTAGTTAGATCATCATTACTTTTCTGTACCTCTGACTGCATGTGCTGAAAAAACTATTAAAAAATATTTCATAAATACCTTTAATATCGCTAAAGAAGTAAGGTAACACCAGTGACAAAAAAATGCTGTATGCGGTCTTTAAATACATGCACACAAAAAATAGAAAATCATTAAGCTGTAATTTATGTGTACTCATAAAGTCAAAGGGTAATCTAATAATGTGGTCTAAGTTTAAATGTTAGAAAAAGAAATTAATTTTAAGTGATCTTGCCATACCAAATGTGGACGTTTCTGTAGAATGACCCACAAAGGGGGGGTGAAATGCTCGTTTTCACTCAATATCCTGTTAATCTTGAGTGCCTATAGAGTAGTACTGCATCCTTCATAACTCCAAAAAGTCTTTAGTTTTATTATATTCCTAAGAGAAAGATAGTCTGCACCGATTTTTCCCGGAAAAACACGACCGACTGGAGGCGTGACGTGTGGGCGGAGCTAAAGAATCATGAGCACCAGTAGGCTTTTGCATTGAGCGCGTCTGGAAGCTGTGACACCGTGAGGACAAAACCAACCAAAACAAACCATGGCTAACAGTCAGATTCAGTGTATATTTATGATCCAGAATCAGATCCAGAGGCTGAAATTGAACAAGAGCAGCATCAGCAATCAGTCTCTATGTGGTATGTACTGAAACTGTATATATTTGCTTAGCGGTTTTGGAAAATGACTAAGTTCCACTTTGTCGTCTCTTTTTTTTTCTAAGCTGTAACGTTACATGTGGAAAGTGCAGTTTGAAGATAACATCGCATGTTGTTTACTTGATGTGCTTACGCGCCGATAGCTAAGTTAACAACACAGAGATATTTGAAGCAGTTTTACTCACCGCATGTGGTTCCAACACACGATCGTGACCCTTTTTCATTGGGACTGCATTATCCTTAAGAAATAAACGATGTGCAAATCCGTCGTCAAACTGGACCTTGTTTGTAAAACAAGCATCTTCGAAATGCAGGGAACAAACAAAAACACTTGCACAACTCCGTTGATGGTCTGTAAAAATAAACTCCATCCACTGGTCCATTAATGCTGTCTCTCTTTTGGTAATCTGTGCAGGGTTGTCTTGCCCTGGCAACCAAAAACACACTTCTTTTGTGACATTTCGCGACACTCTCGCTCTGATCAGTGAAGTCTGTTGTGCTCTCATTGCTCTGCTATACTGGAGCGCGCGCTCTTCCAGCAGAAGTGCCTCAGGACCCATATAAGGAAATTCCGCTCCATCTAACGTCACACAGAGCCATACTCAAAAAAAACTTTCCGGAACTTGTGACAAACCGGAAGGAGTATTTTTGGAACAGAAATACTTCTTCAAACGTACAACTTAATTTTTGAAACTTTGTCCATGTTTAGCATGGGAATCCAACTCTTTAACAGTGTAAAAAACTCAGTATGCATGAAATAGCATTTCACCCCCCCCCCCCCCTTTAACAATCATGTTTACTTAAATTATAGGTCTGTCAAGACTTTTTAGGATTTTCTTTTAGTTCCAAACCCTGACTGTCATATTCCATATAAAATTCACCCATGCTTCTCATCGCCCTGTGAGCGCAGTGAACTTTCTTCAGTGGGAACTTACTCAGGCAGTGGATCTAGGAAGAGCAGGTAAGATAATTAAGACAAGACTCATACATAATTCATGTTATTTGCAGCTTTCTGTGACCCCTGTCATTGTGTTTCTGTGTGAGTCAGTGCATGACTGAATCACGCCAGTTAGATCTGCTTGCAAGCATCTCCCCAAAACACTAGAATCAGCCATATATTTGTGTTAATTAGCAGATTGACTAAAAGCACAAAATAATAACAACAGCAGTAAGAGCTGCTTACGTCAGTTACAAATGATCATCCGTGGGTTTTAAGCAGTTATCTCAGACAAGACTAGCATAACGAGCTGCAAATTCCATAAGACTAAGAACACAAAATTAACATATCTAAATTAATCAGCACATTCACTGCCAGACAGTTCATTCCTTGTTAGATTAAAATATATTGGTAAAAATAATGATAATGTCTGTTAAGCAGTCATACTTTTGTCTAGAGCAGAAGTGATTTTATAAAGCAATAAGCCATGACAAGCAAGGTTTTTTTTTTTTTTTTTTACAATGGGATTACTGTTCTGAATGATGATAAGTGGAGTGACTACCTCCTTAACTGTAGCAAAATCACAATATTGAATGGCTTTAAATGGTTTACTGCTGTTAAAAAATGGAACCAACAGCAATATGCTAAAAGTAACCAATGTTCCATAAATATATGAATAATAATGAATAGAATAGAATAGAATAGAGTAGAACATTTTTATATGCTAGTTTCAATGTTAATAAAGGTATTATTGTAAGTTACAGTTACTGTATAGTTATTTTTCTTGGTGTGAATAGGCTTCAGCTATATGCAGTTGAAGGTTACCAGGCAATCTACATCCTGGCTCTTTAATAAAGGCATTTACTTATCTCCAAACTGGCTAATTAAATCAAAATTTAGAGTAATTTCCTTGCTGTTTACATGTTATTAGGCAGGTAAAAGATAACCATTTATCCTATTGATCAAATTAGTCTTTGCACAGAAGTGAAATGGCATAAACATTTTAAGGCTATTTAGTTCAAGCATTTTATGATAATGAAGATGTTCTAGAGGGGTTTGCTTTACTTGACTGGACTATAACATACCCAAGAGAACAGGTGATAGATGATCTACTATATATACAAAATAAATAAATACAAATGACCAAATATACAATTGTTTTCTGGAGGTTGCATTAAAATTTACTACTACATTGCAAAGTAATTATTAAATAGATTTGATTCAGATTTAGACATCAAGAGCCATTATTACACGGGTACATGACCACAAGTCTTATCATGATATAAAATTTCAAGTTATGAGTTTGAGTTTCGACAGAATCTGTAAATTATGTATGAACTGTCCTTGGACCTTAGATAAATAGACCCTGCTTTAAAGAGCAAACAGAAATATAACTCGCAGGTAATGTGAGATCGAACATCTCCACATTACCTCTAAACTGGTCGATATCGTTCCTTAAATTATTTCTCTAAAATTCAAGGACTGTACATGACACAAGGTTTTATTCTCAGGTTTTACTTTAGTGGGCTAGAATACATGCAGATATTTTATTAACCAATACAAAAGACAGCAAATAACCATTTTTTTTTTTTTTTTACCAAGGAAAAAGAAACTTTCACATATAAAACATTGACTAATAAAGGACCTCATTTTTCAATAAAAAGGAATCTTTTTTATAATCTATATTATGTAACAGTAACTTAATATATGGTTGTTCAATGAGGTCATAAATATATTTCTACAAAATCTGCAGAAAAATCAAAGGTGTTCTGAAGTAAAAATTCCACTCATTTTCTTCACAGAGAAACTGACTTTTAACAATACCATATGAAAATGTGTAAACTTTAATTTAGATTAATACACTACCCATAATCCAGAATAAAACCTCCATCAGAAAAGGCTTTAACAACATAGATTTGCAATTAAAAGGTCAGCATACCGAGCTACTCTCACAAAGCAACATGAATGTTGTTGAGTCTCTGAACACATGCTTAAATAATTGTACCTAATATCTTACAAAGAAAAGCATTCATAATCAGTGACTGTAAGGAAGTAGTTCTATATTGTACCATTGCTTTGTCATTCTCAAAGTTTTAAGGGATGAGTAGTGTGATGAGTGGGGCGGGGCCGATAGACTTGGGTACAGGAGTGAGGCCGGTGGAGTGATTGGGGAATGAGCGACACCTGCTCGACCCACCAGTCTCGAGTCCCACGGAGGAAATGGAGGGGTATAAAACTGGAGTGACGACAGTGACGGACGAGAGAGGACCAGGCCTGGACTTTATTTTGTGCTTGCTTTTTATTTGTGCGCAACAGTTGTCCACGAGGGGCTGTAGCGCTGTTTTGTGTTTATTTCGATTATTAAAGTTTCAGTTGATTGTCCGCCGGTTCCCGCCTCCTTCTTCCCGATGATTACGAAGGTTGTATTGTTACAAGTAGTTAATACACTCATGCAAAACAACTGAAATGATAATTTGTGCTAAACATTAACATCAGTCACGTGATATTAATCTGCAGAACAATGCCCAGAAGCAGCATCATCAGTACTCTTTAATCATCTGTAATATGGGTCAGCTCGGCTCCCTTTCTACATTCAGTGAGGTGGGGATCGATGTCTGTCTCGTCTGCATTCTTCCTGGAAGTGTAGGTGGATTTCCAGCGGAGGAGAACAATCCTCTTTAAATATTTGACAGTGTTGTTCTTTACACTGACGAAGCAGAACGTGTTGATCATGCTATTGCTCATGGCGATGCACTCAATGATGTAGAACGCCACCAGAGAGTTCCTATCGCGGGAAATGAGCGTGGGGTGGAAATCACGCAGGATGGTGAAGCCATAGTACGGAGCCCAGCAGAGGATGTACGCCGTGAGAATGCCGATTAGCACCATGACTGTCTTCCTGCGGCAGTGCAGGCGTTTGCGGATCTGCTCTGTTTGGAAACCAGGCATGCTCTTGAACCAGAGCTCTCTGGAGATGTGCAGATAGCACAGGGACATGATGAACACAGGTCCCACGAACTCCACGGCGAAGATGAACAAGAAGTAAGAGCGGTAATACAGCTGCTGGTCCACCGTCCAGATCTGGGCGCAGAAGGTCTTGCTGTGGTTGGCTCCGTGGGGGACTTTGGTCATGGAAGCGAAATACGCGGAGGGAATGGAAATGAGCACGGGGACAATCCACACCCCTGTTATGAGGAAGTATGCAGTCTGGTGCTTCATTCTGGGCCTCAAGGGATGAACAATGGCCATGTACCTAAACACAATGACAATGATTAGTGGGATTCTGTTCAAGATCTATTCTCTACAAGACAAATTGCATAAAGACCTGCATTTTAAACAGTCCTGTACAGTCTGCACTGGTTTAGTGCCGCACCATGCACATTCTCATACATTCACTGTCATTGTCATGATATGCAAGTTTAGATAATTACAGGTGTCAGTGTCATATACCTAATAGCGGTGGTAGAGAGTAATGGAGTATGTTTGACTTTTTACCAGTGTTCTAAACTGATTCAAGGAACTACATTTTTGATAGGAACAGAATCAGAAACAGAAATAAAATAAAATTGTATAGTTCCAAACATAATTAAAATTTTAAAATGGTCATTAATAACGTTATTTTATTGTTCCATTTTAAATTTGAAATGTGCAAACAACCAATCAGGAATTCAAGTAGTACAGCATTCAAATGTGACACTAACGCATCCAGTGAAATTCCCACTCAGCTGTGAACTCATCACAAGGAAGTTGCAATGACAATGCATTAGAGTTTATCCGAGTATAGTGTAAGAAGGATTCAACAGATTAGGTGCTGATTTTAAGTTCATAGTTATGCAATCCAAAGTTCACGAAAAGAAAAACAGGTAACATTTCGTTTTGAACATTCTGTTGACAATTCATGAGTTCTAGCTTACATATAATTAGCTGAGTTATGGTATGCGTATTTGACCCGCTTTCCGGGGAAGGGCTCCAAGCTCAGGAATTGCCCGAACCTAGAGTACCCCACCTCTTCCCCATCTAGTTGTAAGTGAACTCGAAGTGAGGAGATGGAGTGGAGGAGGGATGCTGATAAACCGTCAATGGATAGAGGTAAGTCAGTGGTATTTATACTATGGTATTGATTACTTGATTGTGGTCCACCGGTGTTGATTAGGCTAAGTATCTGACGTGCTTCTCCCGAATCTTGTTACTTAAAAACAATTTCACAAGTTCACGCTTACATATAATTAGCTGAGGTATGGTATGCGTATTTGGCATGTTGTCCGGGGAAGGGCTGCAAGCTCGGGAATGGCCCGAACCTAGAGTACCCCCCAAAAAGCAATTGAACAAAAGGACAGCCGCCAGATTAAGAACACCCCCCAAAAACAGCAATTTATTTTTCTGTGAAGTCAGCTGGTTGGCAGGCCGGAAGAGTCTATGTACTCCAGTGGGAGCGACTTAAGCATTGGAAGGGTAGACCCTACTGGCTGCAGGTACTGGACTATGTGGTTAGGGGCGCCCAATTGATAGGGTTCGAGCCGATGCTCAACGGGAGCTCAGAGCGTTCACGTGGCTGGCCGAGCAGAACAGCTGTGGCCGCAACTAATCCTGGTGGTGTCTGTCAGAGAAGGAATGACCCTTGGGCCGGCATATCGGCTGGAGAACCAAAAAATCCACAGTATAGATCTCGTCGTTTAATGGATGAAGCTGAGTCTGACATGTAATGGCAAAAGGTGCAAACCGAATGCTGATAAACCGTCAATGGATAGAGGTAAGTCAGCGGTATTTATACTATTGATTACTTGATTGTGGTCCACCGGTGTTGATTAGGTTAAGTATCTGACACACTCCTTCCGAACCTTGTTAATAAAACATCATTAAGTAATGTTGTACCTACATGTTTACATGTTAAGTAGACTTTTGTCATGGTCTCCAAACAGATATTCTACTGACTATAAGTAACTTTGCAAGTGCATGTCAACTTATGTTAACTCAATCACATCATTAACACATCCCTCCACACTGGTGTTTTTCCCTCATCATTTACACAGGCTCATATAACTGCACTACTGAAGAAACGCACCCTTAACCCATCTCTTTTAGAGAACTACATATAATTTTCCCTTCTTCCTTTCATTGCGAGTTGTGTTTAACCAACTTTCTGCATATCTCACACAGAACAACCTCCTTGACAGCAACCAATCTGACTTCAGAAGTGGACATTCAACTGAGACTGCCTTGCTCTCAGTTGTTGAAGCCCCAAGACTGCTTGATACTTATCCTGCTTGATCTGTCAAGCTGCTTTTGACACAGTTAACCACCAAATCCTCCTATCAACCCTACTGGCAAAGGGCATCTCAGGAACCACACTCTAATGGTTTGATTCTTACTTATCAGATAGGTCCTTAAAAGTATCTTGGAGAGGTGAGGTGTCCAAGTCACAATATCTAACTACTGGGGTGCCTCAGGGCTCAGTTCTTGGACCTCTTCTCTTCTCTGTCTACATGGCATCATTAGGTTCTGTCATTTCCGAAACATGGCTTTTCATGTCACTGCTATGATGACACTCAACTCTACCTCTCATTCCATCCTGATGATCTGACGGTAGCTACTCCCATCTCAGCTTGTCTAACAGACATTTCTTGCTGGATGAATGGCCATCAGCTTCAACTCAACCTTGCCAAGACAGAACTGCTTGTGTTTCCAGCAAACCCATCATTTCATCACAATTTCACTATCAAGTTAGGCACATCAACCATAATTACTTCAAAAACAGTCAGAAACCTTTGAGTTATGTTTGATGATCAGTTGACTATCTCAGTCCAAATTGCTAAAACTGTCCATTCCTGCAGAATTGCTTTATTCAACATCAAAAAGATCAAGCCCTTTCTTTCGGAACATGCTGCACAACTCCTTGTTCTGTCCAGCCTGGACTATTGCAATGCTCTCTTTGCAGGTATTCCAACCAGTTCTATCAAACATTTACAATTAATCCAGAACGTGGCAGCAAGATTAATTTTTCATTAGCCAAAAAGAATACACCTCATACCTTCTTTTTATTTATTATATTATTTAAAAGCGCTTGCTACATGTACAGCATTTAAGCTAACTGAGACTTGTTATAGCACTTATATATCATTGCACTTTTGTTGTTTTTGATTGCTTCCATTGTCCTCATTTGTAGGTCGCTTTGGATAAAATTCTGTTAAATGACTAAATGTAAACTTATTCTAACTGTAACCTTACCAAGTCTACTACACGAATGATGTACAAAGACCACTACATAATAAATAATATTTTAGTATCCAGATACGTCACGAATATGGAAACTTTGGATTCGTACAAATCGAGGTAGGCATCAGTTTCACCTAAAGTTTATTTGTTTTTTGGATTGATGTTTTTAAAGCCTAAACACATAGCCTTAACTTTAGAGGATTTGTTGTTGAGAGAAAGAAACTATAACTGTTTATAGATAGCCAATGTGTGTGTGTGTGTGTGTGTGTGTATGGTGTTTATAATGTTCATAGTCATTTTGCTTTACCGGCATTTTAGCACATTATTTCTGAATACAGATCAGGTACCCATCAGCCTGCACAAAATGTCATAACAGAATTTGGCATGCTGTACCCAGTTGTTTAGGTACATAGTTTGAACCTAAAAATTCACCACCCCCTCTAAATACACAAGAATGATGTCTGATTCAAGAGCTGATTCTTTCCAAAAAAAAACTTTTTGACCAGTCCTCATTTCACACTGAATGATTTAATTGCAATCAAGACTTATCTGATTGTAGCTGTTCTTGAGCCAACTACACACTGATCTCATCATTATGAGCAGGGCTGACGCAAGCCTTTATGGGGCACTAAGCAGAGTTTTACATGGGGACCCCTCAGTACCGCCAATACTACTGATTATGGTCAGTGCTTGATTATTTGCACACCCATAATCGATTTTATTTGCTGCAGCTGTGCTGCTTACATCATACCAATGTCTCCCTGATATTTTTTTATCCTTATAGATTTTTAAATTGTAACAGTAGCAAACCCAAAACTAGAGCCCGACCGATATGGATTTTTTGGGGGCCGATTTATAAGCCGATATTTTGATTTTGAAAATAAACTGGATATTAGACCCATTTCCTATAAACTGCACTTACACAACATTCAATAGCAAAATATCTGCCTGTTCTATGTATGTGGGCTGTATAAACCATTTTCCAGAAGGGATTATGTTAAAAAAGCCTTAGATTACAGTCTCAATGACTAAACAATTGCACATCAAAAGTATTTTTGTATAATGACAACAAAGGTATAATGATCAAAAAACAGTCTGGTTTTAAACATTTAACACTTTTACTTTCTTATTAATAATGATGAATTAATATTTTCACCATGTATCATTACTCATGTCATCATTAGAATCATATAATCATTTTATCATATAATCAATCATATAATCATAATAAACAGGCATCTCCTACATAGGCAAAAATGAGAAATATATATATATTTTTTATTTGTCAAGCAATAGGTAATACCTATTACCTACTTATATTTAACAATATTATTACAACATTTTCCTGTTATGTCTGTAAAGCTGCTTTGAAACAATCTGTAAAAAAATAAAAAATAAAAAAAAAATCACTTGTTCAGCTCACATTTATTTACATGTCGCCTCTGGTTAATCATTTCTGACACACCTACTCGAAGTTGAATGGTTAACGTTAGTGTCATGAACACACCGCTGTCACTTTTGAGAAGAACCACCTTCAAACAAGTTAATATCTAGCATTTAAGGGGCCTGCTAAAAAGGAAGCTATTAGCGTTAGAATAACATAGGGCTGTAGCTATCGAATATTTTAGTAATCGAGTATTCTACCAAAAATTCCATCGATTAATCGAGTAATCGGATAAAATGTGTTTTTGCTTAATTAAAGTGCAATATTAATTATGCAGGAGAAAATACGACTCCTGGGTCTCTTAAAATTAACAACTAAGTTTCCTTTTTTAGAATCTTTTTTTTAATGCATAGAATGCAATGCATACATGAAAAATAAACATAATTATTACCCATTGTTTCTCAGTCTGTACTTGTACTGTAAATGATGACAATAAAGTTGACAGATGAATTAAGTGCATTTAAGTGCCATTCAGTTGGGGTTTATATAAAGCATTTTCTGAGATGCACATTAAACACATAAAACATTAATTTAATTTATCTTTTAATTATTTAAAATTTTACTTAACTTTTTGGTAAACAAAGGGGATTTACTATAAAAAAATAAATAAAACATGGAATAAATGTTGTGTGATTAAAACTTAAAATAAAAATGTTTTTAGTGATAGGCTATGCACATTAAAAAAAAAATCATTGCCAAAGAACATGATGTGAGATTTAAAATAAATTAAAAGAGTCTTCGAGGCAGAGGAATTTGCTCTGTCATTTTTTGTAATAGAGTTACTCGAGGAATCGTTTCAGCCCAAGAATAACATAACAGTTGTTGTTTTTTCGAGGCACGCTGTACATAACTTCTAGTCATTGACTACACGCGCCCCCCTGCCACAGTTATGCGGTCATTATGTGGGAAACACTGCAGATATATTTAGAATAAGTTAAACGCTAACGTTATAGTTTGACCTCTTATTAACGTTTGCGCTCTTCCACTGATAAACATGGTATTAGCTTTGTGGCTAATCTAATATATCAATGCATTAGCGGCTGTAAGTGATGTTACAGAATATTTAGAAGTGATGATGATAGAACTGTCAGCTAGAACTACCACACTGTTTTTATATACAGTGTATGAACTAAATCATTTCACATGATGAACTACAGACTCACTGTCAAAACGGTACATCTCCGTGGCTTGGCTGATCGCTTTCTCCTGCAGTGGATTTCTGGCGCTGTTGTCATACTGTGAAGTTACAGACCTCCCTCTGGTGGGCAATCTATGCAACACTCATAACATGAGTGAAGCATGAGACTCTGTTTCTCATGTTTCATCGGCCGTTATAAACGCGATGCTGATTTGAATGCAATAAGCTCATATCGCCAGATAACATCAGCCGGCCGATATATCGGTCGGGCTCTACCCAAAACAGTTGTCAGGTATTACTTTGCACTTTAAGATTTAAAGTCCTAAAGTACTAAGTGGCGTACTAATGTGGTGTATTAAAAAGTAGCTAAATAAACCAGATGACAATGCATTTACAAAACAGAATGTAATTTTAACAACATAAATTATTGAACACACATCCGAAACAACAACTCTTAACCTATAACTAGCTAACTGAGGCATAATGATATTGGAATATACTGTAGCAAGTTCCCGAAAGTAGGCTAAGGCAAAAAAATGTTAAGGTGTATCAGCACCATGTTAATGAAACAAAAACTTATTTGTATTACAAAAATATATACACAGGAAAGTTATTTTTAACACAGGAAACAAAGTAAAATATTACAATATATTATGATGTCAAGGCTATTTACGAATTTAATCAAATGTGAACTTCCCTAAAAAAATAAGATACCCAACCTAGGCTATGCTAATTAACTAGTAAGTCAGGCCCCCTGCCTGCCCAGGTTCAACCACTTTATTTAATTCATTTTAAGATTTAAGACATTTAAAAAGACATTCAATTAAGTATTAGCAAAAAAATATATATAATAATTTATAGTTTGTACACACTGATTTCTATGGAAAGCATCAATAATTAAAATTTGAAGACGTGTTTTATTCCTATCAGGTAATCGAAGGTTACTCTGTTTTCTGGCCACTTATTTTCATGTATTTTGGGAGAAATAGGTGAACTTAGGTGATGTAAATTCGACAGATCTAAACAACAGTGTCAACTAACATGGGCTGCATTTCCCAAAAGTTTGTAAAAACAATTTTTTTTAAGCCTTAGAAGTTTGTAAAAATGATCATATGACTTATCTTAATATTACGGCCTGTTTCCCGAAAGCATCGTTACTTAAGGCAGGCATACAGTGTACGATTTCTGTGCGATTTCGGCAAGGTACCAACTCACACTGTACGAGTAGATCGCTTGCAATGTAAAGCCAAAGCTCACGATTTTTATGCGCTCACTGTACGATCGTCGAGTTGCGATTTGACTGCTACACTATACGTGAGGAATCAACCGAATCAACACGTAGGATCCCTCAGAACCAAGATGTTTGTGGCGGGTTCTGAATAAACATGCATTCCCGGGATAAACACACTGCTTTGGTGATATGCACAATTCTGTGTGCTGAAACATAAAAAAAATAAAATAAAAAAATAACACAAAAAAAAGGCGTAGGCAAATCTAGACGCGCAGGTGGCTCAGAGGCCGTGGCCAATATGGTTTATCCATTTTCCAACGTGAACTGGAGGTAAGCAGGCATTTTCTGCCCTCTTTTTTTTTCTTTGACATAACTCCACATGTTTTCCCTCCATCACTTCAGTCCACGCTACACGATGTGTCACACCATGGTTTCGTTTATGGTTTCGCGCACGCGCAGTGAGGGAAACACGGAAAATCGGTTCGTAGCCCTGCTTCAACAGTGCGATACCTCACGAGAGGCGACCAAAATTTCTGACATATCAGAAATCCATCCGACCAACCAATGACAACCAATTTCTGTCTCCCTTGATTGATTAGTTCTCAGGTGTGTCTCCTTAGTCCCTCATTTGCATTGTCTTTAAAAGATATGTCCCTTCTGTTCAGTTTTGTCGGGTCTACAAACCACACACACGTGTCTTCCTCAGTGATCCATGTTGGATATACCCTGTGTTGTAGTAATAAAGTCTTATTTTCACTTATCCGTGGCTCCGTGTTCCTTCCAGGCAGCGTAACATGACAGGAGGAGAAAATCTGTCAATGACTTACTGACCTGTACAAAAACCAATGACCCGGAAATAATGTCTCTACACAGATATATACTATAATATATATTTTTGTATAAAGTATATTGTATAATATTATACATATTAGAGATCAACCGATATGGGTTTTTCTATAGGCGATGCCGATGTTTAGAGGTCAGGGTCAGCCGATGGCCAATATGTGCTGGCAATATTTATGGCCGATTTATGGAATTTTTCCCCTTCAATTTTCATGCTAAAATGTCACAATAATAATAAGTGGATGCACAACATTTCTAAACTTATATTAATTTATTGATCACTGACTTGAACCATCTCTCGAATTTTAATTTTGTGCACTGCACGGTATTAAAATGAAAAATGTATCCAAAGTTAACCAAAAAAATCAACACACTGCAAACACACTAGCAACCAGCAACATTTGTGTTTGCTATAAATGACACATAGAACATCTAAAGTGCATTCTAATTTCAAAGTTACATCGCAGTCTGTTCATTATTAAAATAAAGTATAGTCAACCAAACATATACAAGGTTACACTGGTAAACACGTAGTAAGCACGTAGTATACCAGTCCACTCTGCTGTTATGTCAAGGACATTTTTTGCTCATGTGAAGAGGATGATCTTTTCCATCTAGTTGACATAAAATAAAAAAAAAAAAAAAAAAAAAAAAAAAAAAAAATATATATATATATATATATATATATATATATATATATATATATATATATATAAATAATAGTTTAACATTCAGATACATTGCGAATGTAAACATTTGGATATGTGCAGAATGAGACTTGAGCAATAACCTCTAAATACATCACGTATTGGGATAATTTTATTTTTAATACTATAGTGTCATTTGAAAACATTGCAATTGCATTTTAAAATACAACAACGAGCACCACGAAACCATTTAAAGAAGCGCATTCAGTGGTCTCCTTGACGGGAAACAGTCAACAAAGTAAAATGATCTCCAACGTATCGCTCTCTTCATTTTATCAAATGATCATAATCAAATCTATTTAGTTTACAGTCCTGCTACTAGCATTTTAGTCAGACTAAAACCCCTCTAATTTGGGTGAGAAAGCTTTTTTTCCAAGTGGTTTTTGCACATAATAATAATACCGCTGCAGACGCATTTTGCAGCATTAAGGTTAATAATTGATTGTTAATTTAAACAATGATCGATCATGGAAAATATCAATTATTGACATTCCTAAATACAAATGAGCCCTCAATCACGCTCCAGTGTTTGTGAAAGCTGCCAACTTCTCCACCCCATTTACAGAGTGAAACTCGAGTAGTAATCTTCCATATGTTTTGGCTCGGGTTCCTTCACATGTGGCAGCAGCACTTTCCACCACACCAATAACACGGGGCTTCCCGCCGATGTGTAATACAAAATACAGATATCTGCCTATGCCGATATATAAAAAAATGACAAATATCGGCCCGATATATCGGTCAACCTGTAATACATATAATATAATACCCGAGTTGCCTGGAACACAGCATTGGGTTAACATTTCAATAAACAAGTGTGTTTACGAGCCATTCTATAAGGTGACATTTCAGCACTTGACAATGGGATATCGACTCCTAAGTAGCACTTAAAGTGCATTTTTGGGAAACGCACGTGAAACAATAACAAATTATTGTAAAATGACTTGCAGAAAATGCTCTTACACACTAAGATCGATCGTTATCTAGAAACGCAGCCATTGTAATTAAAGTTGGCCTGTACACTGTAATAATGACAGATACTTGAGGATGAAGTACTCAAAGCTTGACTGGATATACATTACAGGAAAAAAAGATGCCATGATGCCATTAAAATATGCCAACTTCAGGTATATATTTGAACATTATTGTCACCTTTGCACTGCACAGTGACAGTGTTTTTGAGTCTTTTATGAAAGCTAAAGTTCCCTAATACTTCAGCACATTTCTTCTGCTGCATTGCCAGCACTGACGTTTCCCTCTGGAAATGCAAATCTAGTTCAGTGTGTTCCATTGGCCATATTTAACGATTTCTATTAGCAGATCAGAAGCTTCATATGTAAGTCATCTATGATTGAATTTTGCTTCATTATGGACTGTCAGTTAGAGTCAAGTCAAATGGCGAAGCAGATTTAATTATAAATGGTCCTCACATGGCCATTATCAGAATTAAAAAAAAGACTGTGAATAATGTTCAAACAAATGGAACTGTGTAAAATGACTTATTTGCCAGGGGAAACTTCAAAAGATTTAAAAAAATAAAACTTCTTCTGATGTCTAACTGCTGAAGAAATAGTACAGGATGCCTAATGTACTTGTAAAATTGTAGCCCTCGGGTACAGGATAAAAATGGATCATTAATATTGTCAATGTCTCCACATATTTTATTCCATTTCAAGCTATTTTAGCAGGCTTATGTAAAGAGCACATAATTGTTGTTTCCTCTGGCCATATTTTATACCTTCATATGGAAAGGATAAAGAAAGCCTACACAGAAACATCAATTTAAACCGTTTCTTGAGTGCCTGAAGGATTCACTCACATTATTAAAGAAATATTTAAAGCAGAAATATTCCAAAATGTATAATGTTGTATAATGTATAATGTCAAGACATTGTAATAGATGCAAACATCTTTTTAATGAATAATCATAACAAGAGTTATAGTATGACGGACCAAATTACTTGTGGTTATCACAATTAAGAGATGTTGATTTTCAACCATCTATCACATTGATAAAAGTATTATAAGTCTCATATCTTGACATTAAGGTCTGTACAGTTTCTTACTACATTTTATTTCCATATTCCTTATTTTCATTAACTGAAGGTAATGTAAATTTTACTGTGAACTTACTGGTAACCATTTCACATCAAAAACAATGAATTATGGTTTGGTGGATATTAAAAATCGAAATGTTGATAACAAATGTTTCATAGCCCGTTAGTAATATAAAACAGCTGTTTTAAAGAAGATCATAATCATGACACATTAATCAAAGCAAGGACCACTAATAAATATTATGACCACATTATAAAGCCTGCTTACGAGAAGAGTTGTTTCAGTTTGTAAGATGCTGTGCAGATCTGCCCACATAATGCATTAGAAATACAGGCTTCAAAGAAACTTCTAAAAACTAAAATTTCATCCTTATTTACTCACTTTCATGATGTTCCAAACCTGTATGCTGTTGTTGTTATTATTATTATTATTTTTATATATATATTACTTCATGTCTCATATAGTGCAATTTAATGAATGCAGGTGTGAATGAGATTTCAACGTTCGGCAGAAGGGAAAATATACAGCGAATGAAAGCATCAACTTTGGTTTCCCAATGACACAAAACTATTTTATATCTCATATGCACACATGCTGTTCTTATGAAGTATTGTATTATGAAAAATCTTCCTTTCTGACCCAAAAACAGAAGAAGAAAAAAAAAAGGATGATTTTAGGGAAAAATAAAGTGTGAGTAAACCATGAGAGAAATTATATTTTGGGGCTGTTCCATTGTTCTCTAAACAGCTAACAGTTAGGCTAAAGATTTATTTTGTATTGTTTATTATGAATATAACTATACTGTAAATAATAAATAACAGCCTCTCAAGGCTTATTGCTTTAATTGACTTCTTTAAGGTTGAAGCTTTATTGACTTTATATTTGTTCTCAAGTACAGCTCTATATTTTTCACTTGTTTTCATTTGTTGGCAGTCAAGCATGATGCACAGCAGATGATTAAATCCCACCGTATAACTGGAAAGCTGAAAATCTTTTCTCTCAATCATCTGTTTGAGCAGTATGTGAAGTGCTTTGTTCAGGAAGCACCCTGCATAATGCATGAATCGGAAAGCCAATGATATTACCCAGCCCCGGGCTTCCCTTTTCCTTCCCACTATCTAGTCTAGCAGGACTGAAAAAATGACATTTAAATCACACCAACCTGTCTACAGCGATGGCCAGTAAGGCATTGGTGGACACATGGAGAGACACAGTCCTGAGGTAGTTGACGGAAGCACACAGCACTTTCCCATGATCCCAGGAGAGCTGCTTGACCACGTAATAATCCAACAAGAAAGGGCAGCAGACCACAGCCACTATGAAATCGGAGATGGCTAGGTTGGTGATCAGCAGGTTGGTGAGGTTCCTGAGTTTCTTGTATCGGGCCAGAGTGGCTATGAAGAGGAAGTTGCCAATGCCGCACACCAGCATGATGCAGACGAGCACGGCTCCGATGACTATGGTGGCCACGAAGTAGGCCAGGCCCTGCGTGGTGTCCGGCATCTCCTCTGAAGGAACGCCATAGTCCATGTCGTAGAAGTCTGTGTAGGTGTCATGAGCGTCCAGAACAGGCACCTGGACATGAGGGTTCACGAACACGGCCGCCAAGTGAGTGATGTTTGCGTCCTCCATGGCACAGAATCGAGTGGAGCCGGATAGCTCTGATGGGTTTCTGCTGTCGTAAGTCGCCAAATCTTTATCTAGCAGTCAGTGGTCATGATACAGGAAGGTTATTGTCTTTTGAAATGGTTTCAGATGTCATTTCCAGCAGGTGACGAGCCACACGTGAAACACAAAACACAAACACTTACATTATTACATGATATTCGTGTTGAAATAATTCATGAAACATTGTGTTTAAAGAGCAGTTCACTTTAAAAATAAAACCTGTGTCACTGAAAATGAGTCTTATTCAAGAGTAAATCTCTTCACAGAAGCATTTGAATGAGCTCATTAACTCACTGACTCACTGTAGCACTTAAAGCTGCAGTAGGTAACTTTTGTAAAAATGTATTTTTTACATAATTGTGAAACCTGTCATTATGTCCTGACAGTAGAATATGAGACAGAAAAATTAAGCTCCTCTGGCTCCTCCCAGTGCTCCTATTGCCATTTGCAGGAATACATCGCTCCCGTTAAAAAATAACCAATCAGAGCTGCGGTCCGTAACTTTGCTAGTGTTCAAAATGTAGAAAAGTATATATAATAAGCGAGTACACCATGAATCCATTTTCCAAACCATGTTTTTAGCTTGTCCTGAATCACTAGGGTGCACCTATAATAAGTGTTTATATTCAGACTATTTTAGATTGCTTCTGGGGTACCTCGGCGGAGTAACCCAGTACCTTTGTGATTCTTCATAGACATAAACAGAGAGAAGTAGTTCCGGCTACGATGTTCTTCCACAAGACGCAAGCAGTTCTGTTTATTAACCGCTAGAGCGTCAAAAGTTCCCTACGGCAGCTTTAAGTAAATTATCAGTTAATAACTATGATTTTTGTTTTTCACATTAAGCTATCATGGCTTAAGAAGACTGAAATAGCTTTTATAAAACTTCAGTGGTGCTTTTAGTTTCTTGAAAGTATCATTTCCCTTTCATTATAATTGTATGGAAAAAGATCAAGCATGTATTATTCACAGTTTCATCTTCGTGTTTGAAGAAAGAAAGTCATAAAATTTTGGAACGACATGAAGGCCAGTGAATAATCATAGATTACTTGTTTTGCAGTGAACAGTTAATAAAAAAAGATAAAAATATATAACTATATAAATAGATAAAATAAAATAAGGTAAAAAGCAGTAGTAAAATGATGCATCTTTGCGAAGCAAAAGCATTTGGACTGTAAAATGTGCCATTTTGAAAAATTATCTCTCTTCAAACTATTTAAGGTCGTACAATAGAATAAAAGAGTATGATGCTTATTTCAAACCAAAAATAAATGGTATTTTAAATTATTAAACATTTTGCACTCCTGGCACCACCACAACTTGTTATATCCTATCAACATTTTCCTTGCATGCATAACAGTAGGCTATATTAAGAGGATATTCATACTGCCTCATGATACATAATGCTTTACATTTACTGACAGAACAATTTAATATCACATTTAAATGATAAATAGTATGATGCATTGTAACACATGATATATGAAGATGGATGTCAATCATTATTTTATAATGATGCACCTTTTGCTTTAATGAAACATTCAGAAGAGGTAACCCCTAATAATGTACTGTAACTGTCCAATTGATATTTTCTTCCAGTTAAAAATCAATGCTTCGGTTTGATGCCCTTTCACTTAATTACATTAGAGGAGTCAATGCTGCAAACTGTTCATTTAGTGGAATAGCACTAATATACATCAATAATTACAGACATGTTAAATATTAAAACCGTTTGAGATAACAGTTATTAAAACGAAACATTTTAAACTTTACACCGCAAGATTCGCGCTGTCACCGCACGTTGAATATCAATACATGACCCTGTGAAGTTTCCTCGTGCCGTGTTGCGAATGACTTACCGACTTGCAGGAGTTGAGTGCAGCGTCATTGTCGCTGGTGTGAGATGCTTCATCGGTCTAATCTGTGTAATTCACATGAAGATGTGTGCATCTCGCCAGTTCTTTATGGAAGACCAAAAGGGTCAAAAACACGTGGATTTTGACGCGTCAACAACACGTTAAATACGTGTATTTCACGCGTAAACAACACATATTCAACGCGTTAAATACTTGTTTTTCACGCTTGAAAAATCAGCGCGTATATAACGTGTATTTCACGTTTTAAATACAGTGAAATACAATTTTCTTTCTTTCTTTTGTATAGCCTATAGAAAAAATATATTTAAATTGCAGTTTTATAAAAAAAAAAAAAATGTATTTTTTACCACTCATGCCATTTTCAAAATAAACATATTAGCAGACATACTAGCTTAGTAATTAAGCAACACATCTGTTTTGTGGATGGTAAATGTAAAATTATTACTGAAATATTACTAGTAATTAGCTAGTTACAGCAAAATGAATATTATTACAATAAGAAAATTACTAGTTAGTGCTCAACTCTGACTTTCAGTGGAAAAAAATAATAATAATTTGGACAATCTCCTGCTGAGAAATAACTGATAAAAATGTAAGAAAAATTTGAGTGCTAAAGAGACATTTTTCATATCCGTCTTATTTGACATTCAATATCTCAGGGCGTAAATAAGGTAAGTTAAGATGTATATGTTTTACATTTGTTGGTGTTAGTATAAAGTATCTAAAAGTTATAGTATTTTCTGTAACGAAACAGGACTTTTTGTTTAGCTCTTGACTCGCAGAAGTATTTTTAAATACTGTTGCTTTCTGAGTGCCATACACAAAAATACCAAGTCATAACTCCACGAATGTACCAAGGAGAATCAAATGCTATAGTCTGATTCTAAGTTCTGTCAAATGTTAAATAGAGCTCTCCAACTTATTCATGGGTTTAGGTATTATTTACACATGAAAGATCGTAATGTATTGTTTCGATTTTGGACTCATTGAAATTTTGAGAATCTGCTGTAAATAATGATATGACATTTTCCACAATCAGAGCATGTTTCATGAATTATAAAAACAAAACCATGAGAATATTGCAGCATGTGCGCACTTGGAGTTTTATGTTTTATAATTATTTTATTATAATTATAATTCTTTATAATTTTTGAAGCACAAAGTCACTTTTACGGACTTTTAAATTAAATGTTCCCTCCTGGTGGAATGACCTCCCCAACTCTGAGCAGCTGAGTCCTTAGCCATCTTCAAGAATCGGCTTAAAACCCATCTCTTCCATCTTTATTTTACCTTTCAACTTTAACAGTCACTATTCTAATTCTATTCTTTAAAAAAAAATCTAACTACCTTTCTAATATTTTTATATTCTATTTTCCTTTCATTTATTATGCAATAGTGTGTGTGTGTGCGTGAAAGAGGCAGTTTTCCATGATCTATGCATGTTTCATGAAGTTATGAGTGAAAAAGTAACCTATTTTTTTCTAAATTTAATGGTTTCATGTGTTTGACAAAAGCATTTGGACTGTAAAATGTGCCAATGTGTGTAATTCACATGAAAATGCGTGCATTTTGCCAGTCCTTTATGGAAGGCCAAAAGGGTCAAAAGCACGTGAATTTTAACGCGTCAACAACACCTTAAATACGTGTATTTCACGCGTAAACAACACGTATTCAACGCTCTGGGGACGGATTGGGCGGTACCGCCCAAAATGGCATACTTTTACTAATGTGTAGTTATCTCAAAAACTATTAATGCTAGAGAGATGCGGGTTTTTTTTGCCGTCTTCCTCAGATTCCGCTGAAAACAGCGGTGTCCAGTTTCTATATTAAACACTTCCCTTATTGCGCAATACCACTGCGTAAACAGGCCAATGAAAACTATTGTGCTAGGCAGATTCAACACGCAACAGCCAATGGAAAAATTGCCGCTGGGAGGAGTCTTTTTCTAACCCAATCAGAGGAAGGTTATGTCTTCTAGCCATTCAGAGGACTCTGTAGTAGCTCTGCTGTAGCCTTGTAAAAGCTGGCTGGACTATAGTAAAAGACATGTAATCAATAAGCGTTCAGAGAATCAGCATCAGGGTGGAGAAAGCAGAAAGCGATCGGAGTGTTACAGAGAGCGATCGGAGTATTAGCAAACACGAAAAGCTAAATTCGAGCGATCGGAGAATCAGCATCACGTGGAGAAAGCAGAAAGCGATCGGAGTGTTAGCGAGCACAAAGAGATAAATTGAAGAGAGATACAGCATTATTACAGAATTGTTTTATCAAAATGGCAAGCAGTAAAAGATTTACGGCAGAACAAGCTCTGGAACAATTACTGGAAAGGCCTGGAGAGGCCTTTCTTTGCTCACTGGCATGCCTAGGACTGTTTAAAAAAAAAAAAAAAAATATTTAATTGTTCTTTACACATTTGATAAAAAAATAACACATTTCTGTCAAGCAAAGAGTTTGAAAAAATATATTTTCTTTGTTCAAAAACTGTTCTATATTTTGTGTTTTTCAGTAATAAATGACAAAAATCTAATTTTCGTTTTTGAAATTCTCTAGTTTATTGTAAAATTTTTCACTCATACTTCCTTTATATAAACATATTGCATGCATGCTTATGGTAGCTTAGGGTCTTCTGAATCCATAGATACCAAACACAGGGTGTTCCATCTCCTTTACATATGATTTATAAGCCCAAATATAAAAATAGAGAAAACAGACCAAAAAGGGCTTAGTCCCAAAAATAAAATAAAAAATGCCTAGGACTGTTTGTAAATAAAGTTAATTATTGAATTGTTCTTTACACATTTGATTGAACATTAACCCATTTCTGTCAAGCAAATAGTTTGAAAAATATATTTTTGGGTCAAAAACTTTTAACTATTGTTGTGTGAGGTAGGATTTTCAGTAATAAATGACAAAAATCTCATTTTCGTCTTTGAAATTCTCTAGTTTATTGTACAATTTTTCACTCATACTTCCTTTATAGACATATTGCTTATGCTTATGGTAGCTTAGGGTCTTCTGAATCCATTGATACCAAATACATGGTGGTCCATCCTCATTACATATGGTTTATAAGCCGAAATGTAAAAATAGAGAAAACGGACCAAAAAGGGCTTAGTCCCCTAAGGGTTAAATACGTGTTGTTTAGGCGTGAAAATTCAGTGCGTATTTAACATGTATTTCATGTGTTAAATACACTTGAAATACACGTGAAGTACGCGTTAAAATCTGTTTGAATGGTCAATGTCATTGGCTGCTGAGGACTTGGGTCAAAACACTTCTGTGAGTTTAAATTCATAGACAGGCAACCAGCATTTAACATGCTATAGATCAGCTTATTCAGCTTTATTATTTTGTCTTTTTTATTTTATTTTTTTGTATAGCCCATAGAAAAAAAATATAATTAAATTGCAGTTTTTTATTATTTTTTACAACTGAAATGTTCAAAATAAACATATTAAAAAAAAAAAGTGAAAGTGACATTCAGCCAAGTATGGTGACCCATACTCAGAATTTGTGCTCTGCATTTAACCCATCCGAAATGCACACACACAGAGCAGTGAACACACACACACACACACACACACACACACTGTGAGCACACACCCGGAGCAGTGGGCAGCCATTTATGCTGCGGTGCCCGGGGAGCAGTTGGGCGTTCAGTGCCTTGCTCAAGGGCACCTCAGTCGTGGTATTGAAGGTGGAGAGAGAGCTGTTCATGCAGAGCTGTTCATGCACTACCCCCACCCACAATTCCGTCCGGCCAGAGACTAGAACTCACAACCCTTCGATTGGGAGTCCGACACTCTAACCATTAGGCCACGACTTCCCCATATTAATTATTACTTTATTGTCATTATGCAGAGTACAAGTACAGAGCTAATGAAATGCAGTTAGCATTTAACCAGAAGTGCAAGAATATAGTGTTTTATATACATGAAAGTGCAGAGTAAGTAAAGCTATGATATATAGATTGTACAGTGGAGTTGCTATATACAATATTGAGCAGAGTATATACAGAAAATAAATATGAATGCAATGTAGGGATTGTATGGACATTATGAACAGAGCAATTAAGGATTATATATACATTATGAATAGCAGGAGCGTGAGAACAGTGGTAATACATACAGTTGGATGAGTGTGCAAAAGTATTGTTGAACAATGTATTATATGCAAAATAACAGTAGTGCAATTATATTTTTTGTAGAAATGGTTTACTGTGCTTGTACAGTAACAACTTTAGACAGTTTATAGTGTAATAACCATGTGCAGTCTGTGCAAAATATGAGTAGTGCAATACATGTATGTAAAGTACTGTGACCAGTGCAGTAAAAGAGTAGATGCAGGTTAGATTGGTGATGTGGCGTTTAGGAGTGTCACAGCCTAGGGGAAGAAGCTCTTCCTGAGCCTATTAGTTCGAGACCGTAGGCTCCTGTAACTCCTGCCGGATGGAAGGAGGGTGAAAAGTCCATGGTTAGGGTGAGAGGCATCCTTGATGATGTTTCTTGCCCTACCCAGACAGCGCTTCTGATAAATGTTCTCGATGGAATTTAACTAGATGCCGGTGATCCTTTGAGCAGTTTTCACCACCCCCTGGAGTGCTTTGCGGTCAGATGCGGAGCAATTGCTGTACCATACTGAGATGCAGTTTGTGAGTATGCTCTCAGTGGTACAGCGTTAGAATTCAGCAAGGATCCTGGGACTGAGGTGAACTTTTTTAAGGCTCCGTAAGAAGTAAAGGCGCTGCTGTTCCTTTTTGACCAGGGTGGAGGTGTTTAGGTACAGGTGAGGTCATCTGAGATGTGGATGCCAAGGTACTTGAAACTCGACACACGCTCCACTACAGCTCCGTTGATGTAGATGGGTCTGTGTGCATGACTCCTAGTCCGCCTGAAGTCCACAATGATCTCCTTAGTCTTCTGGGTGTTTAGTTCCAGGTTGTTGGTGGCACACCACACAGCCAGGTGCTGCACCTCATCCCTGTAGGCTGACTCATCATCATCCTTGATCAGACCTACCACCGTGGTGTCATCTGCAAATTTAATTATGGTGTTGGAGACAAGTACACAGTCATGGGTGAATAGGGAGTACAGGAGAGGGCTAAGTACGCAGCCTTGGGGCACTCCAGTGTTCAGGGTGATGGTGGAGGAGGAGAGGTTATCTAACTTAACAGACTGAGGTCTGTTAGTCAGAAAATCTAGAATAGAAGCAGATGGTCTCCAGACCTGAAGGCTGCATCTCTTGCTTTGAGCAGGAGGCGAACCTCTTTGTTCATCCAGGGCTTCTGATTGGGGAAAATTTGTATTGTTTTGTGTGTGTTGTCACTCTGTTGATGTGCTCCAGGACAGAGTTGGTGTAATTGTCAATGTTGATCTGAGAGTTAGTGGTGGCCTGGGCAGCAAACTCACTCCAGTCTGTGTGCTGGAATTGATGTTGAAGAGTGGAGTCAACACCTTCCAGCCAGATTTTAACAGACCTTATTGTAGGTTTCACACATTTGATGACCGGGGTATACTTGGGGATCAGGAACAAAGAGAGGTGGTCAGACTGACCCAGATGGGGGAGGGGTGTGAATTTGTAGGCATCAGTCACATTAGTATAAACGTGGTCCAGTGTTTTATGTCCCCTTGTAGTGCAGGAGACATTTTGATGAAATTTAGGGAGAACAGATCTTAAAGTGCAGTGATTGAAGTCCCCAGCAACAATAAAGGCTCCATTCGGGTGCAGGGTTTGTAATTTGCTAATAGCAGCACAAAGTTCTTTCATAGCCACATTAGCATTAGCGTCCGGAGGTGCATAAACTGCAGCAGCAACATTGCAAGTAAACTCACGTGCTAGATAGAATGGCCTGCACTTGATAATCAGAAACTCCAGATCGGTAGAACAGTAGGTATCAACAATGACAGAGTCTTTACACCATGATTTGTTAACATAAATGCATACTCCACCACCTTTGTTTTTACCAGAGGTTGCTGCTACTCTGTCAGCCCTAAAGAAAGAGCGTCCATCCATATGCACCACGCTGCTTGGGACATCGTTGCAGAGCCATGTTTCAGTGAAAAACATAACATTACAGTCCATAAGCCATTTCTGTGTGAGGGTCCAGATCTTTGGTTCGTTCATCTTGTTCATCAGAGACCGTACATTGGCAGGGAAGATGCTGGGCAGAGCTGGTCGATGTGGGTTTCGCCTTAGCTTAGCACGCAGCCCTCCACGATTTCCCCGTCTTTGTTTACGGTCTCGACGCCGACGCTGAGAACTTCCTGTCGGTATGAGTGATCAGCTTGTCCGCTGTGATCTCAGTAGCTCCGGCGGGAGTTTGCTGAAGTCGAAAGGATGATCTAAAACTATGTTGGAACACCGTTTGTTGATGTCCAAAAGTGACTGTTTAGTATAGCTGTAGTTCGCATAACTGAATCACGCAAACACTAATGAAATAACCAGGTAGATTAACACTAATTTACGAAATCTGGTAAGACGCTGAGCCTTGCGATGTGATCACGCCGCCATCTTGGTCTAGAATACCCAGGATAAAAACAGATCTGTTTTATGGATGGTAAATGTAAAATTATTACTGAAATATTATTAGTAATTAGTTAGCTACTGCAAAATTAATATTATTACAATAATAAAATTACTAGTTACTGCTCAACTCTGACTTTCAGTGGAAAAAAAAAATTTTTTTGGATATTCTCCTGCAAGGAAATAACTGATGAAAATGTAAGAAAAATTTGAGTGCTCAAGAGACATTTTTCAATGTCTTATTTGACATTCATTATCTTAGGATGAAAATAAGGTACAATAAGATGTATATGTTTTACATTTTGTGGTGTTAGTATAAAGTATCTAAAAGGTACAGTATTTTGTAACATAACAGGACTTTTTGTTTAGCTCTTGACTTGCCGAAGTATTTTTAAATACTGTTGCTTTCTGTGTGGCCATGCTTTTTTATTTGGGAGGGAGGACCGCAGTCTTCTGAGCTGCTAGATTCTTGATTTGAGAGTCTACTTGATGCACTGGAGCAAGGGAGGACTGAAGGCAAGCTGACTGATGGTGTAGGGGAAATAAGAATTTGTAGGTCCAAAGTGACCATCTATGTCTATAAAATAAGAAAAGCAGAGGCAACTAACATATGAGATTAACCAAGTTTTAAATTATAATAAAAAAGAAGAAGAAAAAAAACATTTGTCGCCTCAAAGGCATTTGTACATTGTACATTTACAACTATCAGTATCCATTAGTACAAAGACAACTGGAAAATATGCAGGAAATCCTGGAAATAATCAAATATACTTGAAAAACAAGTAAGAAATACGTTTCCTGTACTTAGAAGCTTAAAAGGAGTGGTTCACTTTCAGAACAAATATTTTCAGAAAATGCACTTACCCTGTTGTTGTCATGGTCTTGTCATGATCCTGTCTCTATCTCTCTCTTCTTCTCCCTCTGTCTCCCCCTGCTGGTTTTTCCCCTCCTGTCTCCCTCGCTCTGCGCTTATGTGTCACAGCTGTCTTCACTTCTCATTAAGATAATTCCCCCTCCACCTGGTTCTCATCTTGCCTTGTTATTGGGGCTACTTCTACCCTCTCGTTCCCGTGTCTCATTGTCAGATTGTTACTTCCGAATGAAGCCGTTGCCTTTGGCGTCCTTGTTAGCAGTTTGTCATGGTCCCGTCCTGTCCTGTCTAGTCGGGGTGAAGTTAGTTGTCTACTATCGCTACCTGTACCTCTCTGTGCTCACCCTTTATACCCCACAGAACCTTACCTGCTGTTCTACGCCGCTACCGCCCCGCACTGCGAGCACCGATCCCCGGCTCTCCCCTGAGCCCAGTCAAAGCCTCCACCTCGCCAGCCTTCTGGTAGTTCCAGCCACGGAGGTTTCCTGTGTTAGTTTAACCCAGCCTTCGGGTCTTCCTTAGTTTTCATCTTTGTACTCCTTTGTTGGATTTTCCTGTGGCTTTCCTTTGTTGGATTAAAGACTGTCATTTTGCCCTCGCATTTGAGTCCCCTCTCTTCAATACCCATCACAGAACAATCTGACCACGATGGACTCAGCGAGTGGCAGTCCGTTCCAGACCGCCGTTGAGCACCAGGGCGTCCTCCTCGGGAGGCATGAGGAAGACATCTCCGCTACCCGACACGCCGTCGGTTCTTTGGCTGCCCAAATGTCCGAGCTGTCCAGCCAGGTCCACAACCTGCGTCTCCAGCCTTCCGCCTCTTATTCTCCTCCGGGTCAGACGGAGCCTCGGATAAACAATCCTCCGGTCTATTCGGGTGAGCCAACTCAGTGCCGCGCTTTCCTTACCCAGTGTGAGGTGGTATTCTCGCTCCAGCCCGTTACATATGCTAAGGAGAGGGCCAAGGTGGCTTTCGTTCTTTCACTCCTCCATGGGCGGGCTCGCGAATGGGGAACGGCCAACTGGGAGACGGAGGCAGAGTGCACCTCAACCTTTGAGCGCTTCAAGGAGGAGATGATCCGGGTCTTCGACCGTTCCGCCTACGGAGAGGAGGCGTCCCGTCGACTTTCCACACTCCGGCAGGGAAGACGATCCGTGCCGGATTTCTCCGTTGAGTTCCGGACCCTCGCTACCACCTGTGGGTGGAACCAGCCCGCACTGACTGCTCGCTTCCTGGAGGGCTTGTCTCCAGAGGTGCGGGACGAGGTCCTCGTCCGTGAAATCCCCGCCCGGCTCGACGACCTTATCGACCTGGCCATCCGGGTGGAGAGACGGTTTGATCAGCGCCGTCGTGCTCATCGCCTAGAGGAGAGTCTCTTCTCGCCGCCTCGAGTCAGCCCCTCCCACTCAGAACCGGAACCCATGCAGCTGGGTGGTCTGCGTATTTCGCCTAAGGAGCGTCAGAGGAGGATCTCTAACCGCCTCTGCATGTACTGTGCTAGTGCCTCTCACTTTGTGTTTTCGTGTCCTGTAAAAGCCAACGCTCGCCAGTAGGAGGAGGGTTACTGGCGAGCGCTACCACTAAGTCCATCCCTTCCACTTCCTGCACGATACTTCCAGCGCATCTCCAGTGGGCGGGGTCGTCAGCCTCCTGTGCGGCCTTGATCGACTCTGGGGCCGAGGGAAACTTTTTGGATGAGAAGTGGGCGCTCCAACAAGGTATTCCGCTCACACCGCTAAGAGACTCCACCTCTTTATTTGCCCTTGATGGCAGCGCCCTACCTAGGGTACAGAAACAGACTATCCCATTAACTCTAACCATTTCTGGCAACCATAAAGAGACAGTTTCCTTTTTAATTTTTCAGTCTCCTTTTACCCCTTTAGTACTGGGGCACCCTTGGTTAGAACTTCACAATCCACACATTGACTGGGCTAGGGGGTCTGTTTTGTCTTGGAAGTTGTCGTGTCATGTTAAGTGTTTAGCCTCGGCTGTTCCCCCCGTGTCTTCTGTTTCTGTGTTGCAGGAGGAGACGGGAGATCTGACTGGGGTTCCGGAGGAGTATCACGATTTGCGAGGGGTTTTCAGCCGTTCTCGAGCCATGTCTCTTCCGCCCCACCGTCCGTATGACTGCGCTATTGATCTCCGCCCGGGGACCACGCCCCCTCGGGGTAGGCTCTATTCTCTTTCTGCTCCCGAACGGGAGGCTTTAGAGAATTATTTATCTGAGTCTCTCAGCGCCGGCACAATCGTTCCGTCCTCGTCGCCTGCCGGCGCCGGATTCTTTTTTGTTAAGAAGAAAGACGGTTCTTTACGCCCATGCATTGATTATCGGGGGCTGAACGACATCACGATTAAGAACCGTTACCCCTTGCCACTGATGTCCTCAGCCTTCGATATCCTGCAGGGGGCAAAAGTCTTTACCAAGCTCGACCTACGTAACGCCTACCATCTCGTACGCATTCGGGAGGGGGACGAGTGGAAGACCGCCTTTAACACGCCCCTCGGCCACTTCGAGTATAGGGTCCTCCCCTTCGGATTGGTTAACGCCCCCGCTGTCTTTCAGGCTCTGATCAATGACGTCCTTCGGGATATGCTCAATTTATTCGTTTTTGTCTATCTCGATGATATTTTGATTTTTTCGCCCTCTCTCCAGGTTCATGTGCAGCACGTTCGCCGCGTTCTCCAACGTTTGCTTGAGAATCGACTCTTTGTTAAGGCCGAGAAGTGCTCCTTTCATGCTTCGTCTATAACGTTTTTAGGCTCCGTTATCTCGGCAGAGGGGATCAAGATGGACCCTACCAAGGTCCAGGCCGTGCTCGATTGGCCCGTCCCTGAGTCTCGTGTCTCGCTACAGCGCTTTCTCGGTTTTGCTAATTTTTATCGCCGCTTTATACGCAACTTCAGTCAGGTGGCCGCGCCACTCACTGCCCTCACTTCGGTTAAGTCTCGTTTCAGTTGGTCCGGTTCTGCGCAGGAGGCGTTTGACCGGCTAAAGACCTTTTTTACGTCCGCACCCATCCTCCGCACCCCAGATAGCTCAAGACAGTTTATCGTTGAGGTCGATGCCTCCGAGGTGGGGGTGGGAGCCGTTCTTTCCCAGCGGTCAGCGTCGGATAATAAGATACACCCTTGCGCGTACTTCTCCCACCGCCTTTCCCCCGCTGAACGTAATTATGATGTCGGGAATCGAGAGCTCCTCGCCATCCGCCTGGCGTTGGGTGAGTGGCGGCAGTGGTTAGAGGGATCCTCTGTCCCTTTTATTGTTTTAACGGATCATCGCAATTTAGAATACATTCGCTCCGCCAAGAGATTGAACTCGCGTCAGGCTCGCTGGGCCCTTTTCTTTACGCGTTTTGATTTTGTCATATCATACCGTCCGGGCTCTAAGAACGGTAAACCAGATGCGTTGTCTCGACTCTTCGATCCCTCGATCGGCCGCACCCCCCGAGAGGAAATTATCCCTTCCGGTCGGGTGGTGGGGGCTACGGTCTGGGGGATCGAGAGACAGGTTAAACGCGCTCTCTCTCACGTCGCTACTCCCCGTAACTGCCCTAGGGGCAGCCTTTTTGTCCCCATTCCCACATGATTAGCGGTTCTTCTATGGGCCCATTCTTCTAGACTAGCGGTTCATCCCGGTGCTCGAGGCACTGTCGCATTTATCCGCCAGCGTTTCTGGTGGCCCTCTTTAGAACGTGATGCGCGCCGCTTTATCGCTGCCTGCTCTGTCTGTGCCCAAACCAAAGCAGGCAACTCTCCGCCCGCTGGTCTTCTCCGACCGCTACCTGTTCCCTCTCGCCCGTGGTCCCATATAGCTCTCGACTTTATCACCGGTCTTCCGCCCTCAGCCGGCAAGACTGTCATCCTGACGGTAGTCGACCGCTTCTCAAAATCGGCGCACTTCATTCCTCTTATCAAACTGCCCTCTGCGAAGGAAACGGCCCAGATTATGATTGATAATGTGTTTAAGTATCACGGGTTGCCCACCGATGTCGTGTCCGATAGGGGTCCGCAATTCGCCTCGCAGTTCTGGAAAGAATTTTGCCGTCTCATAGGGGCCACTGCTAGCCTTTCCTCGGGTTTTCACCCACAGACTAACGGCCAGGCCGAGCGAGCCAATCAGATTGTTGCCCGCATGCTCCGCAGTCTAGCCTTTCGCAATCCCTCATCTTGGGTCGAACAGCTTTCCTGGGCTGAGTATGCTCATAATTCCCTCCCCTCCTCGGCCTCTGGTATCTCTCCCTTTCAATGTTGCCTCGGCTATCAACCGCCCTTATTTTCGTCCCAAGAGACCGATTCTCACTGCCCGTCCGTTCAGACCTTTATCAGTCGCTGTAAACGAACCTGGAAGAGGGTGAGATCCGCACTTTGTCGTTCTAAGAGACGCATGTGCGTGGCTGCCAATAAATCGCGTGTCAAGAGTCCTCGCTATGCCGCGGGTCAGAGGGTTTGGCTTTCTACATCTAATTTACCCCTCCAGTCTGACTCCCGTAAACTGGCTCCCCGCTTCATCGGGCCGTTCCGCATTATCAAGATCGTTAACCCTGTCGCCGTCAAACTCCGGTTGCCGCATAATCTTCGTCGTGTTCACCCGGTGTTTCACGTCTCCTGCATTAAACCGACCTCTCGCTCCCCCCCTCCCACGTCCTTCTCTGCCGTTCGTATCGAAGACTCCCCGGTCTACACCGTCCGCAGGATCATAGATAGGCGGCGTCGGGGTCGTGGTTACCAATACTTAGTCGATTGGCAGGGGTATGGTCCTGAGGAGAGGAGTTGGGTCTCCCCTAAGGATATCCTGGACCCCTCGCTCATTGATGATTTCCTCCGGTCTCGCCAGCATTTCCCCGCTGGAGCGCCTGGAGGCGCTCTTTGAGGAGAGGGTACTGTCATGGTCTTGTCATGATCCTGTCTCTATCTCTCTCTTCTTCTCCCTCTGTCTCCCCCTGCTGGTTTTTCCCCTCCTGTCTCCCTCGCTCTGCGCTTATGTGTCACAGCTGTCTTCACTTCTCATTAAGATAATTCCCCCTCCACCTGGTTCTCATCTTGCCTTGTTATTGGGGCTACTTCTACCCTCTCGTTCCCGTGTCTCATTGTCAGATTGTTACTTCCGAATGAAGCCGTTGCCTTTGGCGTCCTTGTTAGCAGTTTGTCATGGTCCCGTCCTGTCCTGTCTAGTCGGGGTGAAGTTAGTTGTCTACTATCGCTACCTGTACCTCTCTGTGCTCACCCTTTATACCCCACAGAACCTTACCTGCTGTTCTACGCCGCTACCGCCCCGCACTGCGAGCACCGATCCCCGGCTCTCCCCTGAGCCCAGTCAAAGCCTCCACCTCGCCAGCCTTCTGGTAGTTCCAGCCACGGAGGTTTCCTGTGTTAGTTTAACCCAGCCTTCGGGTCTTCCTTAGTTTTCATCTTTGTACTCCTTTGTTGGATTTTCCTGTGGCTTTCCTTTGTTGGATTAAAGACTGTCATTTTGCCCTCGCATTTGAGTCCCCTCTCTTCAATACCCATCACAGTTGTCATCCAACAGCACCTTTCTTTCTTAAGTTTTTTTCTTAATTTTTTTTTGAAGAATATATATATATATATATAGTGGACTTCAATGGTGCCATCAAGTTTGAATGTCCAAAATGCAGTTTCAATGCAGCTTCAAAGGGCTCTAAACGATCCCAGCCGAGGAATAAGGGTTTTATATAGTGAAATGATCCTGGAGTGTAATCCTGGTCAATACAGTTAGGGTAGGTCGAAGAACTGCCATCTCATTTTCTCCTCCAACTTCAAAATTGTGCTACATCGGTGTTTTTACATCTTTTTTGTAAAGGGTGTTTGACCTTGTTTGCACATTCACTTTTTAAATAGTGGTATCAGTAATTCTGCAGAGATGTAGAACTATTTTGAAGTGGTAGGAGAAAATGAGATGGGAGTTCTTTGACATAGCCTAACTGTATTGACCGGGATTACACAAAACACGCAAGCGCATGGCAGAGCTGGACAAGACGAGTATTTGAGGTTAAAAAGTATTTTATTATTATTATTTTTTTTAAAATAACCCATCGTTTTGCTAGATAAGACCCTTATTCCTCGGCTGGGATCGTTTAGAGCCCTTTGAAGCTATATTGAAACTGAATTTTAGGCGTTCAAATTGGCGAGCACCATTAAAATCCACTATATGGAGCTAATATCTGAAATGTTTTCTTCAAAAAAACAATTTCTTTGCGACTGAAGAAAGAAAGGCATGAACATCTTGGAAGACAATGGAGTAAGTACATTATCTGTAAATATTTGTTCTGAAAGTGAACTACTCCGTTAAAGGCCAGTCAGAGCTACTGCTAAAGAATTAACTCTATATTGCAAAACTGTAAAATTTAAATCCTTATTACCTTTTTTAATACTTCCAGAAGCTTCCGTAATTGAATGGCCGGCAGTCAGCAATATCTTCTTGATTCACATAGTTCAGGTCTTGTGTAGATTCCAGACCAGAGTTTAAAGCTTGTCTATCAATGCCTGTAGAGTGTCTTAGGAAATTATTGGCAAATTTCTGAGGATGATACCTCTCAGATCTTCAATCACAATGCTCATTGCACTACAAAGAGGGAAAAGAATGGTGAAGAACAGTTAGTGCCATGTCATGAATTGCATACTGAGGTAGAGGGTAATAATAGTAATACAGCAATAATACAGTAGTAACAGCTCTTGATTGGTGTGATGCAGCGAGTTTTTATGATTGAGTATCATGGTAACACTTTAGAATAAGGTTCCATTAGTTAATGTTAGTTAACTACTTTCGTTAACATGAACTAAGCAAGAACAATCATTCTACAGCATTTATAAGTCTTAGTTGTTAATTTCAACATTTACTAATGCATTATTTAAATCAAAAGTTGTGCTTGTTAACATTAGTCAATGCACTGTGAATTACCATAAACTAACAATGAATAACTGTATTTTCATTAACTAACATTAACGAAAATGAATAAATAAAGTAATAAATGTATTATTCATTGTTTGTTCATGTTAATTAATACATTAACTAACATTAACTAATGGAACCTTATTCTAAAGTGTTACCAGTATCATATTAATCTTACCAACTTCAAGCCCATCCTCATCGTTACTGATAACAACAAACATGTTTTTTGGGGTTTTTTTTTTTTTTTTTGGTTCCTTTTACAGTTACTTCATGACCAATCAAAAGTTTATTCATGGCCAAAAAGATAATTTGCTACCGATTCCCTGATGCCATCACTGTAGTCACATGGAAAAAAATCAGTTGCCTTTTCTATTACAATTGATGGTGGGAAGAGATTGCCAGCACTAAGATATGCTTGTAAAAGCTGGTGTCTTTTTGCAAGGCTTGAGCACACATTTTTAAAGTTACGCAGTTTTCTTGAGCACTGTTTAAAATATGAGTGCTTGCTTTTGAACCTCAAATGAATAAGTGGACCAAACTGAATGATGAGCTCTGGATAATGGCTCATGTAATGATGCTTAGGTTTGAGCTGATGATGGGGAAAGGCTTGTTTTTTAGAATGCAGATATTCTTCAATAAGGATCCTTAAATAGCCTATCTGGTCTGCAGAAATTGCTGGTGCACAAATCAGTTCCACAATTTCTCTTAGTTGTAATACCAGTTGCCATATCTCATTGTCAGAAGGAGATGTAATCTTCTCTCTGATCAACACTGGTAATAGTCTCAGTAAGCACCAGTTCTGCATAGCATGGCCACTCAGTCTATCACTTCTTGGCCTCACCTCACAAGGTTTGTCATTTGCATCATTACCTAAATATCAGAACTGATCAATCATCCGATTTAATTCAGTGTAAGTGAACTGTCAGCAGTGACGAGATGGTTGATACACAATGCAAGATCAGAGGCAACAACACCTTCAAACAAATCATGCCAAAGACATGGAGGCAACCCAGGTTGACATACATGAAACGTAGACAGGCTGTTGAATAAGGAGTCAAATTTAATACCTCTACTATGAACAGAATGTTCCTCAAGGTTCTGAACATGCTCTTGGTATGACTCTGGTGTCCGAGTGTTAGCCTTGGATAAAGGATCTGTGTGAAACACATCTTTTTCAATTACACAATATCGACAGAAGTACCTACTGCCACAGAAATTTTCAAGAAAACCTCCAATGTTGTGTGATTCCTTTGCATTGTTGTCCATCATCATCATCGAGCATACCATGACTAATTCCTGACCAAAATACTTGAAATCTTGTTCTCTACAAAGAAAAACCATTTGCATCTGGTCAATACTTGAACAGTTGTGTGACAATAGGTCTGCCAGTGTGAGATACATAGCTAGTATTTTGTGTTTTTTTCTTTACTGACCCCAAGGGATTAACAACTTCAAATGAATCTTGATAAAGTATCAAGCCTAAAGATGATCTTTCTGTCTGGGCATTATTGTAAATTTCACAAGTAATTTACAATAAAATTATCTGACACATACTGTATAGCCATATATTTCTGTGAGGAACCAGTGATATTCTACCAGACATTGTAATCTGGAAGATGTTGTTTTGTGCTTAACACTGTAAATGCAGTCAATGTTTTCATGAAGGATGCAAATATGTTTTGACAAGAGAACATCATTATTTATTGTCACATCCTAAAGAGAAGCCCTCCCCAGCATAATATCACTAACGTTAAAGTTATTAGAGTTGGAGACATTGAACTTAATGGAGCTCATAAAATATATCATATGGATATGCTATATATATATATATATATATATATATATATATATATATATATATATATACACACACACACACGTTTCCCTAAATAAGCTATTTGTTCACTTTATAGACGTAGCTGTTGTGATAAGTAATTAATTGGTTATTCTTCATTAAAAAAGTGAAAGTGAAGTGACATTCAGCCAAGTATGGTGACCCATACTCAGAATTTGTGCTCTGCATTTAACCCATCCGAAATGCACACACACAGAGCAGTGAACACACACCGTGAGCACACACCCGGAGCAGTGGGCAGCCATTTATGCTGCGGCGCCCGGGGAGCAGTTGGGGGTTCGATGCCTTGCTCAAGGGCACCTAAGTCATGGTATTGAAGGTGGAGAGAGAGCTGTTCATGCACTACCCCCACCCACAATTCCGTCCGGCCCGAGACTAGAACTCATAACCCTTCGATTGGGAGTCCAACCCTCTAACCATTAGGCCACGACTTCCCCAAGACTTAACTTAATACTATTAGTTGGCCATAGTTCCAAAGTAGCTCTCAATGACGATATTTTTCTTTAGTAATTATCAAATACCTAATAAGGAACTACCTATGTCCTAAATGAGCTATTACTTACTGCTCAGTTAATCTTGCTTCTATATTAGTTAATAGTATTAAGTTAAGTGTTAATGTAGTACTACCTATTACTTCTTGCGTAGTTACTTATTAACAACGGACCATTATTTTAAAGTGTTACCATAAAATCTTATATGGATTATTCATTTGAGTGGTATTTTTCATTGGAGCATTGACCGCAGTTTATATCTGAATTAGATCTATAAATACAGTTAAATAGATTATATTAAAGTTTAATATATTTAAATAGTAATTAGATTTAAATAATATAGTATCGTATTCAATAATTATTTAACAAATAGATTTAAACTGAAATAAATACAAGCTGTATTGTATTTTAAACGTGTGCTTTCCACAAGGGGCGTTAAAGTGATGTTACATGAGTGACATAAACGTGATGGCAAAAAAAAAAAAAAAAACGTGATGGCACAGACAACTACGAAGACGGAAGAATAATTATGTTTATTACAAAAGAGTGAAGATATAACTACCCCCATCCTTTATTTATTTCTACGTTGAGGACACTTTATAAAAACCTACTACCAGACCAACGAACGACCTTCAGAACGGGACGGAGCTAAACGTTAACTTAAGTTTCTTGTAAATTCAAACAGTAAGCATAACTGCTTTTCGTCGTTTTATAAATCTTATGTTAAATTTCACTTCAGATTAATATTTCAGATTAATGACTCATCCTCATGTCATTCCAAACCCGTTAAGACTTTGGTTCATCTTGAGAACACAGTTTAAGAGATTTTAGATTTATGTACATTTGAAAATGTATGTACAGTATACTGTCCATGTCCAGAAAGGTAAATAAAAACATAATCAAAGTAGTCCAAGTGACATTAGAGCGTCAGTTAGTATTTGTTGAAGCATCAAAAATACATTTTGGTCTAAAAATAACAAAAACTACAGCTTTATTCAGCATTATCTTCTCTTCTGAGTCTGTTGTGAGCGCGTTCACTGCACTGCAGTGTAGTGATGTCTGGTTCAATAAGCATCAATCCAAAAATGACTTAAACTGTTAACTTTTTAAATGTGGCTGAAACTCCCTCTGAGTTAAAATAAACCAATATCCTGGAGTAATTAATTTACTCAAACAGTACACTGTCTGAACTGCTGTGAAGAAAGAACTGAAGATGAACACCGAGCTGAGCCAGATAATGAACGAAAGATTAATTCGTTCTCGAGTCAAGAACTCTAATCGGTCGAACTCTAATCGATACTATTAGAGATAAAATTGTAACCATTTAGTCGTCAGCTACAGTATCGCATCAGGCAATGCACTATAGACCCTCTGAGGAACAGTTCCACTCATTCTCTACCATAGGAGAGGAAGAATTGTATAAACTTGTTAAATCTTCTAAACCAACCAAATGTATGTTAGACCCTAAAAAAATCTAAGCTCCTAAAAGAGGTGCTTCCAGAAGTCATAGATCCTCTTCTGACTATTATTAATTCCTCATTGTCATTAGGATATGTCCCCAAAACCTCCAAACTGGCTGTTAAGCCTCTTATCAAAAAAACACAACTTGACCCCAAATAACTAGTTAATTATAGACAAATCTAGATACTAGAAAAGGTGGAATCCTCACAATTATATTCCTTCTTAGGGAAAAATGGTATGTGTGAGGATTTCCAGTCAGGATTTAGACCGTATCATAGTACTGAGACTGCTCTCCTTAGAGTTACAAATGACCTGCTCTTATCATCTGATCGTGGTTGTATCTCTCTATTAGTTCTATTGGATCTTAGTGCTGCGTTTGACATGATTGACCACAACATTCTTTTGCATAGACTTGAACACTTTGTTGGCATTAATGAGAAGTGCATTAGCATGGTTTAAATCATACTTATATGACCGCCATCAGTTCATAGCAGTGAATGAAGAGGTATCATATCGATCACAAGTGCAGTACGGAGTACCTCAAGGCAGTACTAGGGCCTCTACTCTTCACGCTTTATATGTTACCCTTGGGAAATATCATCAGGAAACATGGTGTTAGCTTTAACTGTTGTGCTGATGATACTCAGCTCTATATTTCCTCGGGGCCCGGTGAAACACACAAATTTGAAAAACTAATGGAATGCATAGTCAATATAAAAAACTGGATGATGACTAATTTCTTATTGCTAAATTCTGAGGTGTTAATTATAGGACCTAAAAACTCTGCATGTAATATATGGAAGTAAAATAATGACATATGTCTTTGAAACAAAAAAGCATGCTGAATAGCACTAACTGAAAAATAATAACAGTACTTGCATTTTAATGCCTTGTCTTTCCAAGGATTGCATTTTTAGGTCCTGAAATTCAACATAGTTGTTCGTTTAAGCTGTGAATATTTCAATATAAAATATTTCACACACCTTTTCATAATTAAAAAAATCAATAATTCATATTCACGTTCGAGAATTCACTTCCAAAATATTTAATCGGTTTAAAAATACGATGTATAATATTCGACAGGCAAATTTCGGTCCATTTTATTTCACTTTCCAAATTCGCTTCCACAAATTCAGTGGTTAAAATTCGGCAGATAATTCTCCCTTTCACATCTGGGAGCTGCAGGAATAGCAGTAGAGCACAGGGGCATGATCTCCATCTCCTGTCAGTTGCTCACCAGCAGGTGGTGCAAGCAGCTTCTGATAAAGACCAAAGCAACAGGTGGATTAAGTTATACAGTTACAAAAACTTATCTGCATAAATGGAGCAGGCGCTAAGCAGAAGTTTTGATTATCGGGGCATGTGGAAAAGCTGATTCACACTCGAGGATTCCCCAATGACGAGTAAGGGGCCTTTCACATATCGCACTTAAAAATGCATGGGAAACGCTAGGCACACACTTTCTCCTTCTTTCCAAAGCGTTTGGGCAGTTGCGCTCATGAGGCGTCTGCCTTTGCTAAGCATGACCTGCTCTCTCCATGAAGACGCGAAAATTTCAGCAAAGGATAAATGGATTTGCAGCACTAAAAATCGCTTGCAGTAGCTCTGCTACTAAATTTATTTCATTCACTTCGGTTAAGACATGCTGTGAGTCAGTTGGCTTCACGCTGAATCACGCATGCGCAGTATAATCTATTCATCGGTTCTCAATTCAGACGGGACCGACAGAAACGATTCTCGGTTAAGTGTACTGATGATCCGAAAACCGATGCAACCGGTTCTTGACTCGAGAACGAGAATCGCTCTTACCGGCACGTGCTGCAGTTCAGTTTCATCAGCTGCTCTACTCGTGTTCATGTTCTGTTTACTACAAACTCAATTTGTGAATGTGTCTTCATTAACTATAAATACAGTACAGATATCTCATAAATCATCCCTCATTCCTATTAAACATAAGAGTCTTTAGAGTCTTAATTATTGTCCAACTTCCCTGAAAACCAATTTGGCCTATACATTGTATACAATATACAGATTTGAAACATTCAACTAAAAAAATAAATAAAAATAAAATAAATAAATAAATAAAAAATAAAAAAATAAAAAAAAAGTTATTTTATCACACTTTCTGATGTTTAACAAAATACTTAAAAATTACACGCATGCGCAGTATCATCAGTTCATCGGTTCTCAATTCAGACGCGTCCGACAGAAACGATTCTCGGTTGAGTGTACTGTTGATCCGAAAACCGAAGCAACCGGTTCTTGACTCGAGAACGAGAATCAGCTCATCTGTTCTCAAATCGGACACGTCCGACAGAAACGATTAAAACGTTAAAAAAGTCAACAGCTTAAGTCATTTGTGGATTAATGCTTATTGGAGACGTGAACCGTTTCAAACGATTCAGTTCGATTTGGTGAACTGGTTCAACCGGTTCACTAAGAAGAAACGGTAAAATTGAACGATTCGTTCACGAATCGGCCATCACTAATGGAGAGAGCATGGACCCAAGGGACCATCCGACAATTCCACTGACTGGGTTAAAAGGTCCAATGTGTTTTAATAAAATTTTTAAATAACGTACTGTCAAATTCTAAATCTTGTATTTCTCATAGTGATTATCTACAGGTGAGATTTTGCCAATACTTCCCTTCATATATTTACAGTATACAATTATTTACATATTAAAGATCCCTGGAAATGGTTTTTCATGTTCCAACAGTTGTTGTACATTGCTAGATACAAGACTGACTTACTAATTTTTTCTTAAACAATATTTGTGTAGTGTGCATACAAAGAGAAATAAGTTATTGGCCACATATATTTAGTCAGTTTGAGTAAATTATTAATTTAGTGTAAACTGATTCATTTGAATTTAATATTGTACTACGTTTCATTTTGAGGTAAATTTGCAGATGGTCCCTAAAGCAGCTTAGGCGAATAGACCAGGCGGCAAGGAAGTCGACCGGAAGTTGAAGTCAGCCGGGTGCCGCCATCTTGTAGCAGAATTTCACTTGTGTTAGCATCCCATTGACCTCCCATTCATTTAGTCTCTGCAAGATTAACGATGGCAGTTTGCACGCACAGCTACTAGAAGATCTACATCTTTCAGACAGGTTGCTGACGTCGTCAAGCTTCGTTTGAGTCTGCGCGTCAGAAACGGAAGTGCTAAAAAAACGCTTTAAACGGGCTTCACTTGTCTCAATTGAGTTCCAATGGGGTCGCTGTGTCAATTTCTTTTACTGTCTATGGAATGGACAGCAAATATCAAACATGAAACTACTGCGCTTGGTTTTCTTTTTACGAAAAAAAAAATGATTTGATGAAACTTTTTGGTTTGTGGGGTTCATTTCTGGGCTCATCTGCTGAAATGTACATAATATACAGTAATATATTGTATTAATTAGATGCCGAATTTAATATATTTGAGGCAATAAAAGATGTTAATTTTTTAACGTTAAAGTTTAACACGGAGTTTAATTATCCTTGCGTTAAATATCCTCATCTGTCTGTATATAATTTGCTTCATCAGTAAGATGTGAGTTTAAGTCGCTTCGGATAAAAGCCTCTGCTAAGTGAATAAATGTAAATGTAATCGCTGTTAGTGCGCTGAGCCACGTTAATCAGTTTTCTTTTCTTTAACAGATTTCTGAAGGAAACCGCATGAAACCTTGAGCGTTCGTTCATATTTTACATCTGCTTAACTGTCTATATAGTTTACATAATCATCAATAAAGTGTAATCTGAGATCTGAGGTCTTATATCATAGTATTAATTGATTGAGAAGCGTTACTCGTAATTGGGGAATCCTGGAGTGTGACGTGAGGGGACAGCACAGCGACACACAAGCCATGACACAAAGTGATGGAAACTAAACAACCGAAAGAAATATATGTTTTCCTCAGATGTAATGTTAGTTCTGTACTTCAGTGTTGGGTAAAATCCCATTATAATCTCCTTTAGGGTAGAGAATTTTGCTTAATAGGCTATGGGTAACAGCCTTTATACAGTCTATGGTTAAGGCAAAGATTTCGAAATAAACATTCACATTCACACAATCAGCTTTTCCACATGCCCCAATAATCAAAACTTCTGCTTAGCGCCTGCTCCATTTATGCAGATAAGTTTTTGTAACTGTATTACTTAATCCACCTGTTGCTTTGGTCTTCATCAGAAGCCGCTTGCACCACCTGCTGGTGAGCGACTGACAGGAGATGGAGATCATGCCCCTGTGCTCTACTGCTATTCCTGCAGCTCCCGGATGTGAAAGGGCGAATTATCTGCCGAATTTTAACCACTGAATTTGTGGAAGCGAATTTGGAAAGTGAAATAAAATGGACAGAAATTTGACTGTCGAATATTATACAGAGTATTATTAAACCGATTGAATTTTTTGGAAGTGAATTCTGGAACGTGAATATGAATTATTGATTTTTTAATTATGAAAAGGTGTGTGAAATATTTTAAATTGAAATATTCACAGCTTAAACAAACATCTATGTTAAATTTCAGGACCTAAAAATGCAAGCCCTGGAAATACAAGGCATTATAATGCAAGTACTGTTAATGCAATGCATATTCTTTTCAGTTAGTGCTATTCAGCATGCTTTTTTGTTTCAAAGACATTTGTCATTATTTTACTTCCATAGTAATAACCTAGAACACTGTCTAAGACTTGACGGCCGCTCTGTCAATTCTTCGTCATCAGTTAGGAACCTAGGTGTGCTATTTGATCGCAATCTTTTCTTAGAAAGCCACGTTTCAAGCATTTGTAAAACTGCATTTTCCATCTCAAAAATATATTTAAATTATGGCCTATGCTCTCAATGTCAAATGCAGAAATGTTAATTCATGCATTTATGACCTCAAGGTTAGATTATTGTAATGCTTTATTGGGTGGTTGTTGATGTGCTTAGTAAACAAACTACAGCTAGTCCAAAATGCAGCAGCAAGAGTTCTTACTAGAACCAGGAAGTATGACCATATTAGCCCGGTCCTGTCAACACTGCACTGGCTCCCTATCAAAAATATTGCTTATTACTTATAAAGCCCTGAATGGTTTAGCACCTCAGTATTTGAATGAGCTCCTGTTACATTATAAACCTCCACGTCCGCTACGTTCTCAAACGTTTGATAATACCTAGAATATCAAAATCAATGGCGGGCAGCAGATCCTTTTCTTATTTGGCACCTTAAACTCAGGAATAACTTACCTAACATTGTTCGGGAGGCAGACACACTCTTGCAGTTTAAATCTAGATTAAAGACCCATCTCTTTAACCTGGCAACACATAACATACTAATATGCTTTTAATATCCAAATCAATTAAATGATTTTTAGGCTGCTTAAATTAGTTGAACCGGGAACACTTCCCACAACACCCGATGTACTTTCTGAGTGCCATTGATTTATTTACAGGCCTTTGAGGCAACCAATGTTTTTTTATTATAATTTAAAACTTGGTTATACTCATATGTTAGTTGCCTCTGCTTTTCTGATTTTAAAAACATAGATGGTCACTTTGGACCTACAAATTCTTACTTTCCCTACACCATCAGTCAGCTTGACTTCAGTCCTCCCTTGCTCCAGTGCATCAAGTGGACTCTCAAATCAAGAATCTAGCAGCTCAGAAGACTGCGGTCCATCCTCCCAAATAAAAAAAGCATGGCCAGAGACATTTCAGATTCCTTGGACTGCAATGCCTATGGACATTCGTTCAGCAGTGGCTGATGGCAATAGACCTTCACCAGTAGCACGCTGACAAATGGTCAAGAGTTTTGGCAGATGAGATGAGGAAATATGAGCTTAACCCAACACGTGGACAATGTGTCACAGTCTGCCGAAATATCATCCACCAGTATCCTCAAAGTTTTGCTGATCTCTGTGACAATGGTCAGGTACTAGGAAATGGTTAAACCGAATTGAAAATCTGAACGGCACCACCAGCTTTCGCCAAAACCCATTCATCTTGTGATTGACTAAAGAGAGGGCCTATTGATACATATGACTGCACCAGATTCCAGCCTGATCTCCCACCATTGGAGACAGAAAGCGTAGAGCAGAAGTACCAGTATATCTCCTATGGAGGAGAGCATGTATATGGAGGAGATATACCGTCGAGATGGAATAAATGGGGTTGAAAAAGCAGAAGTTTAACAACTTATGGAAACAACCTTTTGTGTTTCCAGCGACAGCAAATAAACATATTAACATCACCCACCATCGCTGATTCAAGAAAGCAGTAAGATTGTTGTTGCTTTTTTTCTATCATGGTATTACTGTCCTACCAACTGAAATATACATGCTCTTTCCTGATTTAAAAAATAAATGCATACAAGTCATTATTGTTAGTTTATTTTGTCTCTGTGTCCTCATCATGGTTACTGTGTCTTAGGCATCTTCCACTGCAGCTGATGTAGAAAGGACACTTGGACTACCTGCAACTCTTCGACTGATACTCTTTGGCATGTATAGAACTAGTTGAATGTATAGTATTTTATTACATAAGCCACTAAGGATTTTCTTTTTTTTTTTCTTTTTTCTGTATTTCAAAAAAACATGATAAATGCTTTTGTACAACACTGAAAGGGACAGATCACACAAAATAAATATTCTGCCATCTTTTACCCACTCTCATGTCATTCCAAGCCCTTAAGACTTTTATTCAAACGAAATGAATATATTAATACAATTAGCATTTTTGTTAATCAATTGAAAGTAAAAAAAAAAAAAAAAAAAGAAAAAGAAAAAGATGCTTCAAAAAGTTTCATAAAGTTTTTGTAAATGTATGAATTGTATTAGTTTGTTCATGTATAAACATTCATCTTTGAGCAAGCATAGAGCAAATAAGACATACAATAAAACATGCTTGCTTGATGTGAGGTTTGTTCTGGTCTGTCAGGCTAGCATGTTTGAGTTTCCCTTTTTCCTGGATTTGACTGGACTTTCAATGGTGGAACAGAAGTGATGACAATATATAAAAAAAAAAAAAATTGTGTTTTGAAAATGAAACTTTGAAAGTGAGGGTGGCTAATTAATTTAATAACATCTTTTTTTAACCCTTCAACTGTATTGAGCAAAAATATTGAGGTAAATAAATCATTAAAATTGCAGCAACTATTTCACAATAGACAGTATAATGCACATGTTGACTTCAGTGTCTGTCCAGACCAGTCCACAATCAGCATTTTGAAATGCATTTTATGTTAAAAGAACAGGGCTCTGTGACTAGGTCAAATTATTTCAGTTTCCCTTGCATTTATTTGAAATCTGGCAGTAGAAAATTAGTGTTATGTGACTGTCTGACATAGTTTTTTCTTTGGAATGTTTTAGGTGAAAAACCAGGAAGCTGCATTCATAAATGGATTGATTAGTTCAGAGATCACGGTTTACCAACCGTGACAGAGGGGCAAATAATCTGTAAGGGCATCCAGCCAAGTTGTCTGTCTGGACTTGCTGCTGTGTTTTCGACTTTCTACAATTTCAATGTGGAGTACCAAGCAGAGGCTGCATCCACGTTGGAATTCATTCAGAGGTTAGACTCTTAGATTCATATTATAATTTCTATTCGCATTTTCAATATGTAAAATTTTACCCACACTAATTCTGACTGCATGCATTTGTTTTGCAGGTACTTCACTGGAATAAATCCTAAAAAAGGCACCAAGGGTGGACAGGTCCTATCAAAGCGGACAGGAAAGGTGGGCCACAAAAAAAAAAAAAAAAAAAAATTAAAAAACACTTGGGTTGCCAGTCTACTTAAGAAACTAATGGACTTTGAGTGGGACTACATATAAGTGAACTCACTCATCCACATACACACACACACTTCACACATGACAAAAACATGCTTTTATTGTGTTAGTAACACAATTTTTTCAGGTGTTCATTCTTGAATACCTAAATTGAGTTAATTCGTCATTGAATTCTTTCTTCATTCAGTAACTCTTATTCGCTAACAATTTAGTAAATCTTATTCACTCAGCAGTTCGCTGAGACACTCATTGTTTTTTCTAAGTTATGTAAAGGTTTTGTTTATTCAGTGGCTTAAGTTTTAGTCAATCCACTTGCATCAGCCACTAATTTTGAGAATTTTTTGTGATTTACAGTGGCTTTTGTTTTTCAATTTTAAGTTTTAATAAAACAAATTTGAAGTTACACTGCATTGTGTTGAATTTTTAATGTTTCAAAAGTGTTTGTACATTGTATTAAAACATGGTTTTATAGCAAGACTTCAAAGGGGTAATTCATGAAATCAGAGAAATATCCAGAAAAATAATTCCACCTTTTTTATTAGAAGTCCATTTCTCAATATAACATTTGTAGTTTACAGTTAGAAGTGAAAAAAAAGTTAATGTTTTTGACAGTAATTTACTGTTAATGTATAAAACTGCTTTATACTGTTTTTGGAAATACAGCAACAAACTGTAAATTTCAAGAACAGCAAGACGCTGTTATTTTAACAGTAACTTGCTGGGAACTGTGCTGCCAGATACTTACTGTTTTCTAACGGAACAATTCTTAACTGCGTTGATGTCTGGGAGCTTAGTCTGAAAAAAAAACTGGCTTGTCTTCACAAGACTTGTGGCCAGGGGCATAGCAAGCTTTTCAAAAGTGCGGGAAATGTGGATGTGGTTTGTTTATAAACAATAAAAACAATGAATACAGTGACAGGGGTACAAAATGCAGGGCTTAAAGTTCTCCGGCACAGTGCCAGATTTCCAGCTTGCAGCGTTTGGCTGAAAAAAAAACCCACCTAAAGCATTTTCTCTGGTGGTATAAATAAAATGTAACAATTTACTGTTTTTAAACATTAAAATATACACTTTCTTTCATAGTTCTTCAACAGGTATCCAAACAATGTCACGATTTCTCACTTTTTTCTCCTCAATAGATAACGTTACAAACACAACAGGTATCCACAAAAGTATTCAGCTAATCAACAAACAATGCTCAAAATATCAAAATCAGTTGCACTGGCAATGAACCCATTAATAAACTGCTTAACAATGGCAGTTTGTCCCCCCCTCCTCGTCAATTCCCTTCTTCACAGTTATGTTATACATTGCATGCCACATAACCAAATTTAGCTAGCTGCTGAACAATGTCCCAATAATAACAATTAGCATTAGTCTAAAAAAAAAAAATATATATATATAATATTGAAAACTCAATGTCAACTCATGTCAACAAAACGATAACAGAACATCTTCCCAAACACATATCAAGCTTATTTAAAAACCTCGAAAGCATAAAACACCCAAAGAACCTGGAAAAGGGAGACGTAAATAACCATAACTTCCCGCCTCCTCAGCACGAGCTGACCGATAACACTCCAAGAGAGGCGGGACTTAAGACAGAACAGCCAATCATCAGCCGGTCACACTCAAAGCTGGTGTCATGTTTGAGAGAAACGGAGGAGCGAATGTAGTAAGGTGTTTGTGCAAAATTGCAGAAAACGTGCTGGTGTTGAACCCTCTCACCGGGAAAAGTGTGGTTGTTAAAAACACCCACATCCCCCACGGGTGCGAATCCCCTGCCTGTGGGAGTAATGTGAATTAGCCACCTTTAAAACTCCCACAGTACCTCTGCAGTTAGGGTTTCCTTTCTGGATACAGCACTCAAAATGGTCCCTTGTTTTACATTGGATAAGAGGGAAGCACTGCAGCTGGGAGCAGGTGTCATGTCAGTCGCATGGGTGAAAAAGCCAGCAATTGGGTTGGAAGCTGTCGAGCATGCAGCTGCAGACTGGTGCTTAGCACCTTTGGCTTGGCTAGACAGTGCTGCCTAGGCATTGCTACACAATATTAATGTTAGCTGAAATGGGTGTTACCCCACACAGAGAACGTTACGTGATGATCGTGCAAATGTTAGCCATTGTAAATCTTAACCAATATTGATCCACTATAAATCAAATATACAGAGATTGTGAAAAATTTTCCATTACTTTTCCGTTAGTCTTTCCAAAATTTTTCCAAGCCTGGAAATTGTCATTTTAGAATTCCAAGACTTTTCCATGTCCCCCCCCTCCCCCCCCCCATGACTCTACAAACCCCGTTTTCCTCTCAGCATCTTCCAGAAACAAAAGTATCCAAGACAAACAGATTGTTTTGTTTATGGTGACGTAAGAGTTTAAAAATGTCATGCTTCAAGTGGAGATTTGTAATAGGGCTATTGGCACATATGTGCATGATGTAATTAGAGTGGTTTAGACTGGGATACTGGACATATTGGTTTCATGCAGATTACTCCTTTCTACAGAATGTGGTTTTTGTAAGTTACTTCATTTAAGAATAGACATGTCAAGTTTTCTATAGCTATATCCCATATCTGTAAAGCATGCAGAAATTTTGATTTCATTTTAGGGGGCACGTTGAAGTAGTTGTTCACGGACACCGTGGAGTGAGCTCACCAATTGTTTTGGTTTTACTAAAGCACAGTTTTGTTAGGGCAAGCATATGCAATACTATTTACGGTCAAGTGATTACTTGTGGCCAAAGGAAACCATATATTAAGCTTTGTCAACTGGAAAAATAGACAAGTGCTCCTGCTGGCACCTTGGCCAGGCCACTGCATTGACCACAGGGCTAGAAGAAACTGTGCAAGGTTGAGATGCTGCTTCAAAACATGCCAGATGTTCAACAAGAGACAATGACTAAGTTTTAGTTGTTTAATTCATGCTTCCAATAGACAAGAGCAAGATCATGAACAGGGAGGCATATATGTGGTCTCAAACACATCACCTGAAAGTGAAACAGGAAGTCAGTTTGGCACATGTTCAACAGGGAATTCAGCCAAAAGCATGAGCCACTGAATGCATACTTGGTTGATAGTAGTCATAAACCTCAACAACCGCAGGCTTGAGATTCTGAACTGCAAGAACCTGTTTCAGCTGTACCCTGTAGGTCATGGGGACACCCTTGGGAACCTGAAAATCAGAAAGGATAAAGCAAAAGTACATAAGCAAATACACGGCACACATGGAGACCGCAAGAACAAACAGTACACAGCTCACCTCTTTCAGATACACAAGCACATGGTCATCTCCAGCATCAACACGCTGCACTAGTGGAGCAAATGAATTTGGTGGAGATCCAAGCTGAGAGGGAAAAGTCCATTAACATCTTAAGCAGCTTAAAGCATCTTAGGACTTTAAGTCACCTCAAAACATACGAACCAGTGACGTATCTGCTGTGAAACCTGACAGGAGTTTAAGGTCCACAATAACCATGTTAGTAGTTGGCTTTGCACCATTGTACCTAAATGAAGTAGAGATCAGTTTAGCGATAGAGTGCATCTACAAAAATGGCCTAATGTTGCTTAGTCATGTCTGCATAAATGCCATTATACCACTATTGAAAGCTTTGATATTAGGGGTAGAGGTTGGACAGAACTACATTCAGACAGGCTTTAATGTGAAGGTTACAGAATTGAACAGGCACAGAGCAGCCTTAGTTCAGCTGTGTAAAGATGCATTAAGAGTCTGACAGGAAAAAGTCAAAAGCTGTTCTTACGTCACAGTAATTGTCAACATGAGATCGGCTCCTTGCACTTTGCAGTCTCTTGCCACCTCCGCTGCAACACTAAGTGTTCTGGAAACTTTAATTGGTGTCGGAATGTTGTAGAAACATGCAACCTGAGAGTACCAAACATAAGGAGAACTGGGACAAGCATGGAGGTAGAAGTTAAGCAGAAGAAGGTACAGACCTGCACAGACACACAGGTGGACCCCTGCGCACCAACACTATATCTGCCAGGAACGTTCTTCAGTGGCTTCTCCTGATACAGCAGCCTGTTGTCCCCATTCACGTTGAAGTTATGAACCTCTCCTGCTACAGACAATGACTGTACGGTAACAGTGCTGGAGCCTTCCAAGCTGAACACTTGTTTGGCAAGCAGAGACAAAGCATGAAGAGCCACCACAGTGTCCTAAAAATAAAGCTCCAGATTAAAAACTCCACTCAGATAGGATGTTTGGGCTCATGTGTGGTAGTCCGTCACCTGGGTGGAGGAAAAGCCTCCATAAGGATTCTGCTGGGTCACAAGCCAGTTGACAATGCGATTAGCATAGCCCAAATCAGCGGTCGTGAGGGGCTGTACAGAGAGAATGGCCAGCAGCACATAGGAGCTGATTTCCACTGCCAGAGTATCTCCAGATGAAGTCTGAGACCAGTGAAGCTTATTGCCTTGGGGACAAGACAGAGGACAAAGTTGGTGCCAAAGACCCCAAAGAACATCTTAAATAGACTAGTGAAGCTCACCCTCAGAAATGGAAGCATTGTCCAAGGAACTTAAAAGCTGTGTTCGAGTGCTCGTCTCTCCAGCCAGACTGAAGGCGTAAGCAAGCAGAGCAGTGGCATAAATGTTTCCCAGGTTCCCAACAACAGGCCTCAAGCAAGATAGAGCATTGGTAATGATGGGATCCTGAAAGCAAAGCATACTTTTAGACTACTGAGGAACTGGAAGGTCATCTGCAAGCTTTAGAACTACTGGTAGGCATGTTTTTACCGTGACAAGAACACCCATTTCAATCAGTGATGCAACAACGTAGCCGGTCATGGTCACGTTATCACCAACACCACCCTACAATGGAGCAGCATAACTGTTAGGATCAGTCTTACACCAGTTAGGGCACATTTAAAGAAATGGGCACCTTCATGTCATAGTGGTAAAGTGTCCCCTCTTGCATGAAACAGCCATCTGAACCCTGCTTGCTAATCAACCAATCCTGTGCGCTCTGGAGGACATTGGGATCAATGAAGATGAAATGCCTTGCTAGGCCAAAAGACCTCATGACGAACGCGGTCAACCTAGACATGAAAAGTCACATTACAACCCAATTCAAATGACGCTCAAAAAGATAAGCAAGAAAACCTACCATGTATTGGATGCATCGTAACCAAAAGTGCTGTATGAACCATCACTGTGCCTGTAATTCAGTTGTCCCTGGTATCCTGAGAAAAATAAAAATAAACACATTTGATCAAGAGTCAGGCCAATGAGTAGTACTTTTAGGATTTGGTTATCTGTACCGCTCTGAAGGTAACCAATGGCACTCTGTCGGATGGTTGGTGTGAGCTGTGCAGTGGCTTCAAGGTATTGTAGGATGTAAATATTGGGGGCAAGAACAATCATATTCTGTTCTCCACAGCCAGATGGCATCTGTAGCAACCCATTAAGATTCTTTAGTGCACGACCCATAATATCCCCTAAGAGAGGAAGAAAACTGGGTCAAACCAAAAGCCATCAGAAACCAACATTTTGCTAAACACCTCAAAATGTCCATTTCCCCTTAATTAAACCCTCTACCAAGGACTGAAACTGAGCATTTGGTTGATCCCTGTATCACATTTGTTGGAAACGTCAGAGATGAATCTTCTGAAAGGGCACTTCCTGTGGACCAAACAGAATAGATCAGCACAGAGTGCTAGGTTACGGTTTACTGGTCAGGGCGAATGCATTTAGAACGTCTGAGTTCAAACAAACCCTTTGGACACAATAACCAACTCTGGGTGAAGATCCTTTCAACTCCCTCAGGCTATAAAAAGCAGTTGAACACCACATCAGTGAAACCGCATGAGCTCTGTGATCAAACTCCAGAAAGCGGATTAACTTACCAGAACAAAAAGACTTCGAGTAACCGAGTCAATGCGTCCTCTTTCTGGCACAGTCACAACTTCAGTGCCACATTGAACCTGGGATTGTTCTGCTTGAGCACTGACAGTCACATTTACAGATCCTATTGTACAGACCAGTTAGTAAAACATGCATAAACACTTCCGTTTAGGAAGAGAATGTGCGAAACAGACCTAGAACAGAAGCAGAGAGGATCCATTTAAAGGTTTTTCTCCCATTGGCACAGAGACAGGATGAGTATGGCTCATTAAGAGGTTGAAGACTGAAGTCCAAGGAAGAAGCTGGCATCACTGTAACCTGAAGGGAGTGAACTGGCAAGTGAGTCACATAAGTGCACATTAAGTATAGACAACAGTATTTTCCTCTACAGATCCATTTAGGGTGTGATAGACCTGCTTCATTTTCTGGGATGGAGTTTTGGCACTAGCAACTTGGCTGGTTTAGGCTGGTCAGGGACAGTGGTCCACTGAAGTTTAGATGTAGTATTGTCAGCTGATAAGGTACAAACTAAGACTCATTGAAATCATTGTACATATTGCTTCATTTGAGAGAGAGAGAAAAAAAAAAAAAAAAAAAAAAAAAAAAAAAAAAAAAGGCGTCCCTGTATTCTACATTGCCAATTCTAACAGCGTTAAAATCGGCTACATACATGCGGTGAACGCAAGGTGACACGATCAGCTTGCGCATCTAACAGAAAAAATAAAAATCCCCCCCACAAACACCCATTAAACTAATAAATTGATTCAGACCATGATGCACTTGGACAGATAGTTGAACACCGTAGCCTTCAGCTCAAAAGACTCTCCACGGATGATGGAGTAAGGCAGGGAGAGCTCCAGGAAGAAGGGCTGAAAGACAGTCAGCTGAACTGGAGGAGCCAAACCGAAACCTCTGGAGGACAGGCAGAACACCTCAGTCTCCCAGGTGGTGATAGTATCAGGAACCTTCAGAGCAACTTGTGTGGAACCAGAGTTTCTGAAAAAGCAGATCAGAAGAAACAAATGAGGGGGCAGAAGAGGGAAATAAATTGAGCCAAAGGGACTTTAGATCATGGGGCTGTGGCCCTACAGGAACAGTTTGACATCTGCTTTAGACCTAGTCCACATATACATAGGTACTTCTATTACATGGGTTTATGCTCTGTTTAAAAAAAATAAATCCTCCACACCTTGTCCACATGAAAATGCAAAAACACTGAAAGGCACTGCCAGGAGCATGCCAAACCAACAGGTGCCAATATAAACCTAGCCATAAAGGCACATTGGTCAATTCAAGACTGCCTCATGTTGCCAGGAAATAACGGAGCACTCCAATGTCACAAGCCAAAAGTTTCCAGTTGCAGTGTTGTGTAACCAGTGAAACTGGAGTTTCTGAAACAGTAGTTTAAGGTTACATTTCAGTGACTGGATACTGCATTTGTGAAAAAAAAAGGCAGTTTTGAAAATACCAGTTCGTGTGGATGGGGCCTTAGGAGTTAATTTGCTGAAACAAGATTTACCCCACTTGAGAAAGCTGCCAGATCCAGGTTTCTGGAAAGTAAGTCCTGATGGTAATGTCAAAAGGGGAGCTGCCATCACCTCCAGCACCCCCGCTTCCACTTCCGCTTCCACTTCCCTGGCCACTTCCCTCACCGCTTCCCTGGCCACTTCCCTGGCCACTTCCAGAGCCCCGTAGACCAAAAGGCACTGGAAACAAGAAAAATTCCTGGGACTGCAACAACCAATTAGATTTGGTCATTCATTATAGGCATTAGACAAATCAGATCTGTGCCCCAGTCTATCCTATAGTAAGATAAAGGGTATCACAGTGGCTGATTTTCCAAGCGAGCCATACCCTTCCAAAAAGGTGACAAACCCTGCTGATCACCGATTGGCCAGAAAGCAACCTTACCCAAGTCATTGAACTTGTAACACGAGACCTATTAAACCAGCACAATGAGGACTGAAACTTTGAATGAGCACACCTTGAAAATATTTTTGGTCCAGTTTAAGTGGTTTTAACTTTGCTTTTCAAATAAAGCTTCATTAAAAATGCAGTAAAAAAAAAAAAAAAAAAAGCCGTTTTGGTTTTGAGCCAAATGCATCCTTAGAACAAGCAGTTTTTGAAAAAAAAAAAAAAAACCCCACAAAAACACCATTACCCGGCATACTTTTGACAAACCTTTAAAAGGTCAAGATATATAGATGAAGGACCTAAAAAAAAAAAAAAAACGTACTATAGAAGTTGCGGTAGTAATAAAGGCCCCTGTACATCAGACAGTCAGGTTCTTGAACTGGCAGATTTGTTGCAACCTTTAACCCCACACTCTGTCAAAGCAAAGCAAAATATGCATTTGAAAGTCAGTCAATCAGTATTCAGCCACTAAGTGACTGCAAATAACTTCCAACCTTGAAAACGTTATAAGCTTCATTTGCAAGAATAGAGCGACGGTGTCGAACATTTAGGCCCTCCTGTTCATCCTTAACCAGATATGGATAATCTGATAGGGACCGTACACTCAGGCACTCCTGTTCATCCTCAACAAGATATGGATAATCTGATCGTACCGGAAGCTTTTTGAAGACCTAAAAACATGGGGCAGGAGGGGATGCCATGCATTTAAAAAAAAAAGAAAAAAAAAAAAACCCACACCAAGAATTTCTTAAACTGCACATGAATACCGCTTCAGCACTTAAACGTCTTTCTGGCTCCATGATTCGGACGCTCTGATCGACAGCGCTGAGGCCACACAGGGATCCTGCTTGAGCAGAGATGTTCAAAATGGTTCCCTCACTAGGAACAGCTGTAGGGGGAGAAAACTGCAGAGACACCTGGAACAAGAACAAGCTGAAAGGATGTGGCCATGCCCCGCATAAAGTACAGAGGTACCAAGATATCAACATACCTGGTTTTGAAAACACTTTTCAGTGTCAAAAGTTGCACTAGCAGCAACTACATTCTCACTTGGCAGAACACAGAAGGCCAGAATCTGCACTTCTGGAGCCATATCTGGACTGACATTAAGATCAAATGACAGTGTGCCACTGGGTTCATTTAAAGCACTCACTTGGACCTTCTGAAATCCATGCAGAATAACCACCCCTTTGGACAAGACCTGAAAAAATCATAAATAAAACCTGGTGCATTTAAAAATGTGCCCCCCCAAAACAAAAAAAAAACAAACCAGCATCCACTCACCATATAGATGATGTCAGCACTGTAGTCACCAGTTTCTTCAACAAAATAATACCAGATTGTCACTGGATACTTGTCACCACATTTCAGTGGCTGCTCAAACATCACTATACCAATTGAACTAAACGTTGGGTGGTTGGGAGTATCAGTTTGGGAAAGCGACACAGTCCTCCTATCTATGCTGAAGAAGGGCGACTTATAACCATAAGAAACCGGTGAAGTTGCACTTGCCTGAGGAGCAAAATTAATAGATTGAAGTCATCTCTTGAAAAACACACACACACACACACGATCAAGGCAAACCGTACCACCAGAGTCAGATCTGCTTTGGGGAGATCTGCAGTGTTGAGGAAGAAAGAGGCCAGTCCATGCATGTCTGTAGTCAGATTCATCAGCAGTTTGTCGGACCATTGGCTACCATCCAGGAGATAAACCACCTTGCTTGCTATTGGAGTACCATTGAAAGATGATGCCAAGATCTGTTGGGAAAAATAAAAAGTTGGAAAGGGAACCAATTAAAGACCGTCTAATAAGAAATTAACCTTTACTCGCCTCTCCATTAATCATCGATCCATAGTTAAAGAAACTTGGGAGGTTCAAAAACATGACCTTGCCAACTTCAAATGTAATGGACACGGTTGTGGATTTTGACATCATAACATCTGGGAGGAAATGAAGTCCACAAATTTTAAGAATCCAAATAAATACAAGACACTACTTCCAATCAGCCAGACGCTCACCAGTTCCCTCCTCAGTGACGTTCCCATTAACAAGAAAAAAGTTTTGCAGGTCACTTTCAAAATTTGTGGTGAAGAACTCTGATGTACTGATGGTAAGAGAAGCACAGCCAGTGTTGTTCAACTGGTAGCAGAAAAAAAAAAAAAGTCAGATTTAAATTTAGATGAAAAAAAAAAAAAAAAAAAAAAAATCCTGAACTGTATTGCAGTAACATACCCTAGCAGTTTTGTTAAGACACACACGAGATGCGCCAAGTTCCATAGGGTACCGAAACGGATCACGACAAACTTCCACCAATGCTTTACCAGGTACAGGTTGCCCATATGTGTATCTGTAAAAAGGTTGGGGGAAAGATGAAGAAAAACAAACCAAAAAAGACAAAGTCAAGAAAATAAGAGCCTTCTCTTACTTGGCACAAGCCTCAACTTTCAGTCCCACATCTCCCACACTATATATCTGTGGTGTAGTCAAGATTACATCAAATTTGGGTAAAACTAAATCAGAGATAAAAGGCTTTAAATTAGGACCTCAGTCAGTAATCAAAACTACCCATTGCACATGTGTGACTTACCATACTTTTTCACCTCAAAAACTTGTGAGATCACCCGGTCAGCAATAAAAGCCCTCAGTGTGTATATCCCAACCTGAGCCTCAGGGTTTAACTGGTGAGAAAGCTCCAATATCCACCCCGTTGAGGAAATGTCGGTCCACTGACCAATCCGATTATTATTATTGTCCTATTTAGAGGAAAAAAAAATACTGGTGCAAGCCTTAAGTCAGTCAAAACACAAAGAACATGCAGAGATAACATCAGTTTTGGATCTATCCAGAGACTTGGTCCAGAACAAGTCCTCACCTCCACCACCACCAGACTGTACTGTAAAGACAAACAGTAACATTAGTCAATCAAGTGGGGAGGGGGGGGGGGGGTTAGGTACTGGACTAGAAGCAGATCAGGCTTTACCATTTGATCAAAAGGAACAAGTTTAGCATCCATGGTCAAAACCCTGAAGTTCACTGCAAGAGGGAAACAAAACCCACATCCTTTACATAATGCACTACAAGTTCTGATCAATTCTCATTTATACAAGGGTCATTCATAGGTCACCAGTTTGTCCTGGATTGTAGATTGGTTTGTCGGTTTGAATGAAGGTCAGAGGCAGGTAACGTCTGAACATGACTTTCCGCTCTTCGGTCATTTTAAAGAACCTCCCTTGAAGTACCACCCTTACTTTCTGCACTAATTCTTCATTATCTACTCGAGGGGCCTGTAGAGAAATGCAGTCTTAATAAAAAAAAAAAATGAAAAAAAAAAAATAAGTGTGCCACACAGTAAAAAAAAAACCTGGAAACAAAAACAGCGGTGAAACGCTGTTGAAGATCTCTGCTGTGCAAGCAGTGTTGTCTGGTTTTTGTCATCAACCAGAAAGATGGTCATTGTAAGACTCTCATTGGGTTTTAAAAGACTTGCACACAATTCAGCATTAGAGCAAGACTCAATCACTGCAGAAAATGTCACCAAGAAGGATCTGTGGAAACAGCAAACATACATTTGGTTTTAGAAATCAGAAGTCAGATCAGCACACATTTATGCAGGTGTATAATCACAGAGGTAGTTTCCATAATATAGAAACACTAAAAACACAAACTTCCAGAAATCATGTTAAAAGAAAAACACTTTATTTTTCAACCATATACTCACGGTCCCGATGCCTGTCCATCAACAGCAAAGAGAAAAAAGGCTAAAATAAGCGCTTTCCAAACACAAAACTCCTTCAAAGCCATGAGGGCAATCATCAGACTACAAATAAATCAAATGCCTCTTTCACAAACCCTGCAGAACTTCACCAAGCTCTACAGCTACTCTCAATCAGCTACACTTATGGCAGCAATATTTGAATGCTCTTAGCTGCAGGAATTCATTGAGCTCGTTAATGTCAATAATTAACCTCCAGCTAGTGATGGGACAAACGAAACTTTTCAAAGCTTCGACTCAATTGAACTAATTGCTTCGCAAAATGATACACTGTTTCGAAGCGCTCGAAACACCACACGCAGACTCCTGCTGGTCAAAACTGTCTAAATGCAACAAAAACTCAGGCTAAAATATACATAAAAACTGTTTTTCGCAAACACAATGCAAATGCTTTCTTGAACTACTATTAAATAGGTCATTCTTACTATTCGTGTCATTTCAGCTTTAACTTTCCATAAAAAAAGAAAAATCATTTTACATGAAGAAGGGTTTGTTAAATTTAAAAAAGAAAAATATGTGTTGGTCCAGCTCAGGAATAATCTGACATTATCTTTAAAAAGTTGTTGTATTTTTGAGACACAGCGTAATTTCAACACATTTCTTTTAGAATAAAAATCAATTCAAATGGAATTGTGGAACCATTTTAACTTATTTCATTTTACTATTTCATTCTCTACAAGTAACCACAAATATATATGTATAGTACATGTTGAACTTATTTTAGTAATATAAAAAAAAAAAAAACACTGTGGTAACAGGGTGGACAGAGGGGGAAACAGGGTTGACATCACACTGTAGAGCCCTGAACGGGACTGTTTTTTTTAAACCTGCACCTGCCCGCTCCTACTGAATGTATGACCAGGCCCACCCACTCCCGCAACCTACACTGTAAAAAATTTCTGTAAATATAATTTAATATAATTAATAATTTAATAATTTAATAATAATAATAATTTAATATAATATTTAATTTAATATAATTTCTGTATACAGTGTATTAACAGCATTAATATACAGTACTGAACTGTCTTACCGTAAATGCATATGTGATCGGTGGGGGAGGGGGAACTAAAGGCTAGCTGACGCATGGAGAAGGGTCTGGCTGCAGACTTGCACTTGCACTCTCAGACTTGCATTCTCAGACTTGAACTCTCAGACACTTGCAGTCTTTATTTTTTTATTTTGTTCTATTTATTGACTATTTTTCATTTGAATCTCTCAACATTTTACAACAGTAGCCAGGTGGTGAAGACAAGAAAAAAAAAATTACAATGTTACTTGCAATCGCCACTTGCACTCTCCGCTACTTGTGACGTCACTTGCAATAAACACAAATCGTGCATGTTGGCAATGAAGACAAGACACTGTGGTGGTGATTAAACAATTAAAACCTAATTAGTAGGCCTACTAATATAACGCACAGGGTCCTGCAAGAAAAAGACAAGACTGGCAAATCCGTACCGCAGTAAAGATAGTTTGCGGTTTGATATTCAGATTTCTTTTGGCTATAAATGCGCAGTGCGCTGTCATAGACATGCAAATAATACCAAATATCATTCTCCGTGATTTGTGAATTCTGGTGATGCTGTCCTTTGGGCCGAAATCATTTTTTTTCTTTTTTGTGACTCTTAATTTTATAATGCCTATAGCTCCGAAAGTTGGACACTTAGAGGAGTGAAACCGGTGTCATCTTCACCAGCTTGATCTGTGAATTTTTTCACAGCAAAGCTCTTGTCCGTAAACCCCTCTGTAAGTCCGCCAGTGTAAGGAATGTGAAAGAAAGGCGTTCTTCATGTTTAACGTCTATTACAAATAAACACGCAGGAAAGCTGGAAAAAAAACAAACATTGTTTTAGATTGAGCTCTATTTTTTTTTGAAAACTACTTTCACAATAGCATTTTATCGCGTGGCCATGTTTCTCTTTGCTCTGCCCCCCGTTTTTTGTCTAATATTGTCATATGGTTGCTGTTCCAATGAATAACGGTTTACAATTTATAGGTAAATGAACGTATATATATATATATATATATATATACACACACGTGTACACTTTGTTCGACAAAGTTTTGGTTGTTGTGCCTTTACTTGTATACTTGGCTTCAATATTCTGATTGGCAAAGTTTCACAGTTTAGCTTTTGTCAGTTTACCCTTTCTTGATCTCTTAACTATTCTGATCTTTAAAATTACATTGCTGTTCTGATCTGTGAAAACTTTCACAGTTGAGTTTTGGTCAGCTGACCCATCCCAGGGTCACTAACATACCTTTTCGGATCTGTGAAAACTTTCACAGTTCAGTACGGGTCAGCTGACCCCTCCCCAGGTCACTAACATCACTTTTTGGATCTGTGAAAACTTTCACAGTTCAGTAAGGGTCCCCTGGCCCTTCCCTGGGTCACTTACATTGCTATTCTGATCTGTGAAAACTTTCACAATTCCGTTTTGGTAAGCTGACCCTTCCCTGGGTCACTTACATCGCTGTTCTGATCTGCGAAAACTTTCACAATTGCGTTTTGTTCAGCTGACCCTTCCCTGGGTCACTAACATCACTTTTCTGATCTGTGAAAACTTTCACAGTTCAGTACGGGTCAGCTGACCCTTCCCTGGGTCACTTACATCACTATTCTGATCTGTGAAAACTTTCACAATTGCGTTTTGTTCAGCTGACCCTTCCCTGGGTCACTAAAGCCCCTTTCACAATGCCATTCCGGCAAATACAGGGGTAAAGTGTTCCTGCAATTGTTCCCTGGTCACTAGATTTGGCACTTTCACACTGCCAGTGATGACTCAGTATATGTGCCTGCTTTCACACACAACCCTTGAAGATCCCGTAACGACACGTGACATCAGTGTGTGACGTGTAATGTACGAGTCGACAACGCTAGGCACGTTATACTTTCACTGAAGCAAGCAAACGATCTCTGCGTCAGCGCGGAAAGTGAGGAACTGATCTCTGCTTCATTACAGTTTGCACATATGTTTTCGTCACGAATGTTGATCTTCTTTCAAAACAGCCGGTAAAAGAGTTGCGCGTCATCACTTCGATACAGAATTAGATCTGGCTTTTGTTCACACAGCGCTCATCCTGGGTCGAACCCCGCAATGTTACTAGGTCCCCGACCCGGGTTCAATTCGGTAATCAATTCCGGGACGTGGTTGCTTTCACACAAAAGGCAACCCGGCAATGTTCCGGAAATATTGCGGGTCCGGCGTGCAGTGTGAAAGGGGCTTAACATCACTTTTCTGATCTGTGAAAACTTTCACAGTTCATTACATGTCAACTATCCCTTCCCGGAGTCACTTACATCACTATTCTGATCTGTGAAAACTTTCATAGTTCAGTAAGGGTCAGCTGACCCTTCCCTGGGTCACTTACATCGCTTTTCGGATCTGTGAAATCTTTCACAGTTCAGTACGGCTCAGCTGACCCTTCCCTGGGTCATTAACATCGCTATTCTGATCTGTGGAAACTTTCACAGTTCAGTAAGGGTCAGCTGACCCTTCCCTGGGTCACTTACATCGATATTCTGATCTGTGAAAACTTTCACAGTTGCTTTTTGGTCAGCGACCCTTCCCTGGGTCACTAACATTACTATTCTGATCTGTGAAAACTTTCACAGTACAGTACGGGTCAGCTGACCCTTCCCCGGGTCATTAACATCTCTTTTCGGATCTGTGAAATCTTTCACAGTTCAGTAAGGGTCAGCTGACCCTTCCCTGGGTCACTTACATCGCCATTCTGATCTGTGAAACTTTCACAGTTCATTATGGGTCAGCTGACCCATTCTAGGGTCACTAACATCACAATTCTGATCTGTGAAAACTCACAGTTCAGTACGGGTCAGCTTATGGCGTGCGGTCTGGTCCAAAAATAAGGCTACTGACTTGTCGTGGGCATTCACCGTACAGTTGCCAGTAGCCACTGAGTTTACCACTGACAGGCCGGACTCACCTCACGCAGCGAACGATTCACTTTCCTCACGCAGAGAACGACTCCCTTTCCTCAGCGAACGACTCACTTTTCTCATGCAGCGAACGACTCACTTTCCTCAGCGAACTCAGTTTCCTCAGTGAATGACTCACGCAGTGAACGATTCACATTCCTCACGCAGCGAACGACTCCCTTTCCTCAGCGAACGACTCACTTTTCTCATGCAGCGAACGACTCACTTTCCTCAGCGAACTCAATTTCCTCAGCGAACGACTCACGCAGCAAACGACTCACTTTCCTCACACAGCAAATGACTCACTTTCCTCAGCGAACTCAATTTCCTCAGTGAACGACTCACGCAGCGAACGACTCACTTTCCTCACGCAGCAAACGACTCACTTTCCTCAGTGAATGACTCACAGCGAACGACTAACTTTCCTCACGCAGCCAGAGACTCACTTTGCGCAGCCGGAGACCCACTTTCCGCAGCCGGAGACCCACTTTCCTCATGCAGCAGACCACTGACTCTCTCTTTTCAGGAAGGACCAAATATTATAATTAAAGGGACTTCTATATTACATCCAAAAAAATATTTAGATATAATATTTAAATATTCAAAAATGTGTACAATAAAATGAAATAATTGCCTATTGCAAATTTGTGAATGCATGGTTAACTTTTTTTTCTGCAGTCATTAGGCTGCTGAGATATTTAAAAAAAATCTATATTTTGTAAAAAAAATAATAAAAAATAAACCTGAACTATAATCTAAACATCTGTATTTTCATAAAATTTCATAAATAAGTAGGCTAATAAATATATAATGTTTAAAAATATGATACAAACTATTATAATATATAGTGAGAGCTAAGCTAAGCAATAAAAAAATAAAAGCACAGGCTAGGTCGAGGTGTAAAGCAAACAGCTAAAACCCAAGTTACTACGTTTTTATAAGCTGTGGACCCCAGGAAACGTTACTTAAAAAATAAATTATTAAGCTTTTAATCTTTACTGCAATTTAATTTATATGTATATGTATATTAATATTATATATTCAAATGTATTTATATAGTGGTCAAATTTTACAATTGATAAATGGGTGAATGGAATCAGCCGTTTTGAACAAAAAGTTTGATTTGAACGATTCAATAAATACTTAAACCATGGATTTGCTGTAACCTACTGGTGTTTTTATTGTCATTATTATTTATCAAGGTGCCAGCACTAGCCTACTACCAGGCGGCAAGGAAGTTTACCGGAAGTTGAAGTCGGCTGCGTGCTGACATCTTGTAGCAGAACTTCACTTGCATTAGCATTCCTATTGAGTTCCATTCATTTAGGCGTCACTTTGACAGCGAATAACTTTACATCTGAGGCGTTTAAATACTCAGTTTGTCCATTATTTATTTCTAAAGATACACGACAATGTATAAAGGGCTCCATTACCTTCTATGTTACATTATGGCCCCGTAGAAACAGTTTTTGTAAAAAAATGGGCTAACGATTGCGTCATAACCACTCGACTCTCTGTCGCATTACCGTACAGACAGGAGGAGAAGCTTGCAGGCAATTAACTTAATATGCCGTACTGGCGTTACATTTTAAAATACTATACAAAATAATTAATCAGAATACTTACTCTTGCTCACTCATGCCAAAGAACCCCCCGCTCAAGCTCGCCGTCTCTGCAAGATTAACGATGGCAGTTTGCATGCACAGCTACTAGAACATTTAAATCTGTCAGACAGGTTGCTGATGTCGTCAAGCTTCGTTTGAGTCTGCGCGTCAGAAACAGAAGTGCTAAAAAATGCTAAAAATGGGCTTCAAGACTAACTGAGGGGAACAGACAGAAACATAACAGAACCCAAGTACACAAAACAGAAATCCATGAAGGGCATGTTGAGGCGCCCACCAGGGTGGAGCAGAGGACCACCACAGCCGTGTGGTCAGGGCGGGAGCCCCCCAGGACGGAGTAGAAGACCATCACAACTGTGTGGTCAGGGCGGGAGCCCCCCAGGGCGGAGCAGAAGACCACGACGTCCTCGTGGTCGCCGCCAGAGTCCCCCAGGGCGGAGCGGATGACCACCACGTCCCCTTGGTCGACGTCGGAGTCCCCCAGGGCGGAGCAGATGACCAACACGCCCCCGTGGTTGAGGCCGGAGTCCCCCAGAACGGAGCAGCAGACCACCCAGTGACTTAACTTGGCTCTGGAGGGTCATCGGTGACTGGCCCTGGCTCTGGAGGGTCATCGGTGACTGGCCCTGGCTCTGGAGGGTCATCGGTGACTGGCCCTGGCTCTGGAGGGTCCACAAACACCTGACTCGACTCTGGAGGGTCTGCTGGCACCTGACTCGACTCCGGAGGATCCGCTGAAACCTGACTCAACTCCGGAGGGTCCGCTGGCACCTGACTCGACTCCAGAGAGTCCCCCGGAACCTGACTTGACTCCGGAGAGTCCACCGGAACCTGACTCGACTCCTGACTCGACTCCGGAGAGTCCACCGCAACCTGACTCGACTCTGGAGAGTCCACGGGAACATGACTCGACTCTGGAGAGTCCACGGGAACATGACTCGACTCCGGAGAGTCCACCGGAACCTGACTCGACTCCAGAGAATCCACCGGTACCTGACTCGACTCCAGAGAGTCCACCGGTACCTGACCCGACTCCAGAGAGTCCACCGGTACCTGACTCGACTCCGGAGAGTCCACGTGAATCTGCCTCGACTCAGGAGAGTTCACAGGAACATGACTCGACTCTGAACTGTCTGTGAAGACCTGAGGCGCCTTGGCTTCGGGCACTGCCTCTGGAACGGTCTCGGGCACCGCCTCGGTCACCAGAATAGCATCGGGCACCGCATTGGGAACGACCTCGGGCACCGCCTCGGCATCGGGCACCACCTCAGCATCGGGCACCACCTCGGCCTCCGGAACAGCATCGGGCACCGCCTCGACCTCCGGAACAGCATTGGGCACCGCCACGGCATTGGGCACCACCTCGGCCTCCGGAACAGCATTGGGCACCACCTCGGCCTCCGGAACAGCATCGGGCATCGCCTCGACCTCCGGGACAGCATCGGGCACTGCATCGGGAACGACCTTGGGCACCACCTCGGCCACGGCATCGGGCACCGCCTCGGCATCGGCCACCACCTCAGCCTCTGGATCAGCATCGGGCACCGCCTCGGCATCGGGGACATCAGCGGCCCATTCGGGAACGTCCTCCTGGACGGCAGCGGCCCGCTCGGGAATGTCCCCCTGGACGGCAGTGGCCCGCTCGGGAACGTTCTCCAGGCTTTGAGGAACAGTAGAAGCCTATCTCCTTGTCCTCCGCCCTCTACGATGGCGAGTCGGTGGCACCTTGACTGGCGACTCAGAGTTTGAGTCGGCCATCCTGTGCTGTGGCTCTAAGCTGGCGACCATCTTGGGCTGTGGTGCTAGGCTGGCGGCCATCTTGGGTTGTGGCACTGGACTGGCGGCCATCTTGTACTGTGGCGCTGGACCGGTGGCCAATTTGGGCATTGGCGCTGGGTTAACGGCCATCTTGTGCTGTGGCGCTAGGCTGGCGGCCATCTTGGGCTGTGGCGCTGGACCGGTGGCCAATTTGGGCTGTGGCACTGGACCGGTGGCCAATTTGGGCTGTGGCACTGGACCGGTGGCCAATTTGGGCAATGGCGCTGGGTTAACGGCCATCTTGTGCTGTGGCGCTGGACTGACGGCCATTTTGTGCTGTGGTGCTAGGCTGACGGCCATCTTGGGCTGTGGCGCTGGAAAGGTGGCCAATTTGGGCATTGGCGCTGGGTTAGCGGCCATCTTGTGCTGTGGCGCTTGGCTGGTAGCCATCCTGGGCAGTGTTGCTGGGCTGACGACCACCCCGCCGGAAGAGACAGGAGTGGCTGGGGCATCCCACTGACACCGGTGCTGCAGGTAGCGCACGAATTCCCAGAATTCCAGTGTCTCTAACTGCTCCATCTCCTCCTGAGACACTGGATCATCCAGCATCATCAACACATAAGGATAATGGGGAAACAGGAGACAGGTGGGGGAACAATCAATTACACAACAAGGAGGAAGGTGACCAAATAAGGGAACAGGAAGTGATAAGGTAACAGACACCGTGAGAAAGGGGGACATCTAGTGGAACCCCAGGGAACACAACCCAGACACTGTGACAGTAATATAGAAGTCACTTTAATTATAATATTCAGTCCCTACATGAAGAGAGAGTCAGTTGTCTGCTGCGTGAGGAAAGTGAGCCTCCGGCTGCGGAAAGTGAGTCTCCGGCTGCGCAAAGTGAGTCGCCGGCTGCGTGAGGAAAGTGAGTCGTTCGCTGCGTGAGTCATTCGCTGAGGAAAGTGAGTTGTTAGCTGCGTGAGGAAATTGAGTCGTTCGCTGCGTGAGTTGTTTACTGAGGAAAGTGAGTCGTTTGGTGCGTGAGTCGTTCGATGCGTGAGGAAAGTGATTCGTTCGCTGAGGAAATTGAGTCGTTCGCTGCTTGAGTAAAGTGAGTCGTTCGCTGAGGAAAGTGAGTCGTTCGCTGCGTGAGGAAAGTGAGTCATTCGCTGAGGAAAGTGAGTCGTTTGTTGCTTGAGGAAAGTGAGTCGTTCGCTGAGGAAAGTGAGTCGTTCGCTGCTAGAGGTGAGTGTTTATACTGATGCACCGCCGGTCTGTCAGTGGTAAACTCAGTGGCTGTATGGTGAATTCCTGCGACAAGTCAGTAGCCTTATTTTTGGACCAGGCCACACACCATATCAGCTGACCCATCCCAGGGTCACTAACATCACTTTTCGGCACCGGCGGCGCCAGTGGGGGTCTTGGGGGGCCTCAAGACCCTGCAAAAAAACACTCTGTCCATTTTGTGTTCTTTGTGAAGAATTTTCGGAGCTATCTATTTAGCCTCACATACTGACTTTATTTGTAGTTCATACGGTTTCGAAGGGTTTCAAGTTCTAGTCTCGGGCCGGACGGAATTGTGGGTGGGGGTAGTGCATGAACAGCTCTTTCTCCACCTTCAATACCACAACTTAGGTGCCCTTGAGCAAGGCATCGAACCCCCAACTGCTCCCCGGGCGCAGCAGCATAAATGGCTGCCCACTGCTCTGGGTGTGTGCTCACAGTGTGTGTGTGTGTGTGTGTGTTCACTGCTCTGTGTGTGTGCATTTCGGATGGGTTAAATGCAGAGCACAAATTCTGAGTATGGGTCACCATACTTGGCTGAATGTCACTTCACTATAAACAATGTGTTAGCATCTCTTTGGGGTGAATTATGTCTTATTCCTCTAAACATGAAGCAAACAGTAAAATAAAAAACTTGAACAGTCTCGCAGCTTTTTCTTCTGTGTGGGTGTATTCAAGTCGCGTGCTGCAGTTTGAATCTGAATAGCGCGTTCAGCGCGGGGGCGTGGTCACGCCTTCTATAGATATCTCTCTCATGTATCTTCGTTGAGTATTCACGGAGTTACACTTCATTTTAATGATGTGTTTGTAAATGAAGATCAGCGCTGACAAAGGCTGCAGACAGCACACATACTGATAAGACGCTCGGGAGAAAACAAACACATAACTTCATAATCATACTTCGCGTTGTGATTCAGAGATGCTCGTTGTTCTAAATAAAGTTGGTAATGAACCATCTTTTATGGCCTAACGCTTTGAAAATACCGCCTTGAACTCACCGAGATTAGAAAAGCAGTCATCAGTGAAATGTTGTGAATACAACAAAAGGGATTTGTTGTACTGCTCTGGTATTGTGGTAAAAAATAATTTTAGCCATTGGTTCTTCTGTTCTTCATTCTTTGGCAGTGAAAATAAAACAAACACTTTTTTTTTTTTTTACTTTACAATTAAAAACACAGTGTGTCCTCGACATGATGCTATCACACCAACCAGAGTGTCTGTGTGGGGAGGTGGGGCAGGTCAGAGTTCTGTTTCTCCCAAGACAGTAGGCGGAGGTTATTATGCAAAGTGTTCTAGTGACGTACATAGAGATGGGCAAAAGATTTGAAATCTATGACAACTCGTTTCAGCGATTCCGAGTCGACTCCATACTTTAGAAGCCAATAACTTTATAAATCGTGTACTTTTTGGTTTAATTTGCACATTGTTTACACTGATGGACAGCTACATCATACACTGTAATACAGGTAATTTTTGATTTTTCCCATCTGTGTGGCTCTTTAAATGCCCTTTTGTCAAAGCAAGATTTCCTCGATTTTTTTTTTTTTAATAACATACCCTTTTGTGAATGCCTGCCCACTTCCAATCATAATATTATTACAATTTATTAATAATAATTTAGCCGTAAATAAAATGACCAACATGACCTTTCACCTGACCGGGAAAATTCCTCATGCCGCACGCGCATTTTTGAATTGCTAAAAGATATTTTCAACACTGTGGCAGCTGGTAAGTGGTGTTTCATTCTAGGCGAAGTGATTTTGATGTTTATATACTTATTATTATTTTACCAGAACGATGTGATGTGAGAACATGCAGATATGTTGCTGTGTGTAGCCTGTAGTGTAGAAGAAACAATAGCGTGCTGTTTGAGGGAGAAAAGTTTCACAGGCATCGAAGGGTCTGGTCTTTTTTATGTTATTTGACTAAACTTTTATTATATAACAGTACTTATTTATTTTTTAACACGTTGAGTGCCTTAAAAATAATTATCACAACACTGGTAAGGCTTATTCAGATTTTCTCATTCTCTGAATTATCATTATAAAAATAAAAACAGTTCAGAAATGAATTATATAATTATATTTTAAATGTGATGCAAATATTTTTTTTTTTTTACAATAGCCACAGTGTTTACAACAGGAAGACCACTTTAGCCTGTAAACTCAATAATATCTCTCTGGAAATAAATATAAATATCAATGTCAATAAAAAATGCATATATATACCTGACATCAAAGTGCAGTGTGAAGGATATGAATAACAAATGTAGCCTGTCATTTGTTTACATTGGAAAGGTGTTCAATTTTAGACAATAACAACTACAACAGTAATAATAATATTAATCACTATATTCCAATGTATCAGTTTTTTAATGTTTTGTATCAATATTTAAGGTGGACTTATTGATTAGGTGCAAGAGTAGTAGTGATGGTTAAAATAATAGATTAATGCTGAAACAGAGAAGAAAAAGCCATCAGGTTGGGACAATTTAAGACATTTCAGTTTCTAATCCCAGAGCTATTATTATTTTAAACTTAAAATTGTCTTCTCTATTGTTTCTTTTTCAAAACTGCATCAAAGCATTTGCTGATGTATCATTAAATAACCATCCATATCGATATGCGAATCAGCAAGGAATGCATCACAATATATTGCTGTATTGATACTTTGAACAGCGCCATTTAAAGCCTTGTTCCATGTGCCCCTTTTATACTTTGAGCACCTGCCCCTCCAAAGGTCTCTGCACAGCCCTGCTCAGAGGGACTGTCAGCCAAGGTAAAAAAAGTTAACCACTTAAGTCATTTGTGGATTAATGCTTATTGGAGATGCGAACCATTTCAAACTATTCCGTTTTATTTGGTGAACTGGTTCAAGAAGATCCGGTTACATCGAATAATTTGTTCGCGAACCGGATATCACTACACTTCAGAGTTTTGAAATCTCACACAACAGACACTGAATAGAAGACAATGCTGAATAAAGTCATAGTTTTTGATATTTTTGGACCAAAATATATTTCCGATGCAGTAATATGCAGTTCCCTTTCAATACTTCACTCGTACTGCGTCGAAGACGCATATGGAAAAACTCATTTTTTCTCCTGAACTGAAGCCTTATTCAATCACGCAGTGAAACTGCACAGCCATTGGATCGTGCAGTGTTATTAAAACAAACCAAAGCCCGCCGAAATGGGCAGAGAATCTGGCTATATATTGGCTGCTTCGCCACAGGAATACAGAGGAATAAAAGGCAGGGAAGAGGATTAAAGCAGCAGGATGAAAATGAGCTCACTCCGCCCAGAGGGGATTCCCCAGTCCTCTTTGTACAGCCAGACCAGTGTCCCTCTGCTGCCGCGAGTGATCTGGTTTTGTTTGGAGGGACTGAGGAGGAACTGCTAGAGGACAGCTTGTCTCTAGCTGCTTCAGATGCTGAGGAGCTGTCGGGCTCGCCGGACCCCGCCCCCTTTATGTTATCTGAACCCAGCCGCTCGAAACTCTGGATGGACGCCGAGCTTATCCGCGTTCTCTCCAGGGCAGTGGATGAGCTGGGTCTGGATTGGTCTCCTCCAGAGGAACCAGCCCGTAGCCATCTGGATGAATGGTTTCTGCCAGGGCGCCAACAAGCCCCTCGTCAGCGAACCGCCCCGTTCTTCCCGAAGGTCCACGACGAGCTCATAAAATCTTGGCGCGCCCCCTACTCAGCGCACTTGCGTACTTCATCTTCATCCGCCCTCACCTCAATTGACAGCGCTGAATAAAGAGGATACGAGCGATTGCCGCCGCTGGACGAGTCTGTGGCCGTGCATCTCTGCCATCCGTCCAAACCTTGCCGTACGACGTCGGCACTCGCCAGGCGTGCCTACTCACTCCATGGCAGTGCTGCAAGTCTTCCAGGCCAAACTTCTCCAGGCCAAACTTCTCTTACAGAACTGTGCTCCTCAGCCATCTGGAATGCCTGGGGCTCAGGGTGAATTTTGCCAAGAGCTCCCTTCACATCAACTGCCTCGAGATGATTGCAGTTCAACGAGCCTGCCAGAGCGTCCTGTCATACCTAAAGAGCCACCATGTGCTGGTCAGATCAGACAGCATGACAGTGGTCTCTTACATAAATCACCAAGGTGGGCTGTCATCGACGCGTCTCTTCAGACTAAAGTCGCGACTGCTGGAATGGACCCAGAGCAACTTGGGGTCCCTGAGAGCAGTGCATCTTCCAAGCAAACTGAACAAGGGCGCGGATATGCTGTCAAGAAGCGGAGTCTCCTCAGAAGAATGGAGATTCCACCCGCAGACAGTTCAGAATATATGGGAGGTCTTTGGCAGAGCAGAAATAGACCTCTTTGCCTCAAAAGACAACTCTCATTGCCCAACATATTTTTCCAAGATCAAGGACGCGTTGTCCCAGAACTGGCCCATCTGTCTTCTTTAAACTTTTCCTCCGGTTCCTCTGATTCCCCAAGTAATCAGGCGGGTCAGGGACCAGAGATGCAGGGTTCTGCTTGTAGCCCCACTCTGGGAAAATCAGCACTGGATAGCCGACCTGTCACAGATGCTGACTGCGGCCCCATGGCCCGTTCCCCTGAGACGGGACCTCCTTTCTCAGGTGGACGGGACGATTTGGCATCCACACCCAGAGAGGTGGTCTCTGCACCTTTGGTCGCTCGACGGGAGCCCGCGGGACTCCCTGAGCGTGTGCTAGACACAATTTCACAGGCTAGAGCTCTGTCTACACGACGCCTTCTCCACATGGTGTTCAGACCATGGTGAAAACCTGACCTCCTGTGACGTATCAGTGATACTGAAGTTCTGCCAGCTTTAATTCGTCATTATGTTTTGTAAATATTTTTCTAAGCTTCTGTAATACAATTAAATTTTTTTATTACATTGAATTTTAAGCATCTTATAATGCCTTTATATGCATATAATGATATGATTTATACGTCTGTGTATATATATATATATATATTTTTTTTTTCTTTTTTTTTTTTTTGAAAATAAGAGTGTTAAAAGGATTTCTGAAGGATTGTGTGACTGGAGTAATGCTGCCAAAAAATTTGTTTGAAAGTCAGCTTTGATTGTTCCTAATAAACTGTTTAACTGCTCCCCCAGGTGGATATTAAATTATGTTGTGGGATAATTAAATATGTTCTTAATAAACTACAAACATAAAATTATATAGATTTATTTTGTATACATTTATTTTGTTCTCACATTCTTTCTTGTAACTCCTCCCTCACAGTGGCTCAGCTGAATGACAGGCTCATTATGCAGCTCATTATGCAGGCCTTTGTCTTCTCAGGTGTAAATCACAATGATATTCATGATAGTTGCGGCCTACTCACATATGACTTTTACCAACAAAAAGTGTCTTCGAAAATTTAAATCAATATATTGTTTTCTGTAAGTGAGTAAACAAGATGATTTTCACATAATTTAGAAAGAAAAATTCTAGGCTACAAGCTCCAGTTCTCAAAAATCCCTTGAACCATTCAAGTGATTTAACATTTTTAGTTTTTCTCTAACCACGCATAACATTTTATTTCTCAAAAATACAATCATGTACATGCATGCATTTCACATATAGCCACACACACATATATATATATATATATATATATATATATATATATATATATATATATATATATATATATATATACCCATTTAGATATTTATAAGAAACTGAAAAAAGCACAAATGTCAGGGCATGACAAAACTTCTCCAGGCCGGAAAAATACCCTTAGACTCCAGAGGGTTAAAAGAGTGATGACGAACGCTACCCTGGATTGCTCCGTGGGGAAACAGGAAGGCTGGAGAGTGAAAGTCAGTGAACACTGGGACAGATTCAGGGGAAGCTGAGAAGGCACCCTGCCAAGTGACACTCATAATTTAAATGACTACTGTAAAATTTAGACCATTTTACCAATCGCACAGAGACCTGCAAAATGATACTACACATGAAGTGGAAAAAAAAAAAACATTTTCACTAGAAATAACATGACATATGGATATTCTTGCATTTGGGGGATGAGAATGAGAGTCAGAGGCAAGGAGGGGAGAGGAGAGGAGAGGGAGGAAGGAGGTCATGAATGAGCAAGGAAATAGGTGTTGTTTAGGCTCCTTGAATATCTCTTTTCCAGATCAGTTTTACTGTTTTCTGTGAGTTCATGAGTTTTTGCTTGAGGAGTTAATTTCGTAAAGAAATAATTTAATTCCTTTCAAAACAGTATGTTAACTGTACTGCGTGAGTACAGTTTACAAATCTGAGGGAACGTATTGTGAAAGCTTCTGCACGGATTATGAATTTGTGGGAACGGATTCAAAAACCGAAGGTACACTTTACAAAATCTGAGCTCACGGATTGGAAATGATTGGGTACAGTTTATTAATCTGTGGGCATGATTTCTTAAACAGAGGGAACAGTTTAAGAATTTGTGATTACAGTTTACAAACTGAGGGGACAGATTGCAAAACCGTCTCCACGGATTCACTTTTTTTCTCCTACAGATGACGTGCAGGGCTCCGTACACATATTAGACCTCGGAAGGCTTTCAGTGTTTTGGAGTCTCTCATTGACTTGATAGTAAAAATAAGTAAATGTACATTTTAATGATGCTCCTGTGTTCCATGTCTTGTATTGTGCTCCCCATGATCCATTTCCCGTGTTTGATTGTCTTCATTGTTTCCAGGTTTTCTGTGTTTAGTTCCAATTATTTAGCCCTGTGTTTTCCTGTGTCCAGTCTTCACTCTTAAACTTCTACGTCATGTCCTATGTGTATGTTTCCCATTTTGTTTCATTAAATACTCTTCTATGATTCTCCCTCATCTCTTTGTCTCCTTGTTCCTTTGTTCTGTGCTCCAACACAATAGACATTTCGTGACAGAAGAATGGACCGAACAGTAAGCAATGCACCTTCTCCTCATTTTTATAGTGGTATGTGTAGTCCGCTCCAGTGTTGGCTCCATCCCCTGAGTCCGCTTCAGTGTCGTCTCCCAGCCCCTGAGTACGCTCCAGTGTCGGCTCCATGGTCTGAGTCCGATCCAGTGTTAGCTCCATCCCGAATCTGATCCAGTGTTGGTTCCCAGCCTCTGAGTCTGCTCCAGTGTCGGCTCCTTCCCCTGAGTGCGCTCCAGTCTCTGCTCTGGTGCTCCAGTGTTGGCTCCACCCCCTGAGTCTGCTTGTGGATGCTCTTTCCAGGAGGGGGAGGTAAAGTCACGCCCTTGGACTCACCCTATGTTCTGTGTCTTGTGATGTGCTCCCCATGACCCAGTTATTCCCGTGTTTGATTGTTTTCATTGTTTCTAGTTGTTCCGTGTTTAGTTCCAGGAAGGCAGGACTCCTCAAGGAGAAGCCTATTTTAAGCAAAGCAAAAACATTGATGAAAAATTATAGTAAAAAGTTATAGTACTGCTGGTTATATGATTATATTATAGGGAAGATATATTCCTATTATTTGTCTAATTATTCTTAGTATTATTTGTCTTTTTTATATCTGGTTTCCAGGTAGAACAGGCGTATCATACACATCATTTAACAATATTCAACTTAGGCTATCAAGATTCAGCCCACTGGCATTTGTACATTTGCATTCACCAATAATAAATATTGGGAATTCTTGTGTTTACTAAATCATACTCAAGATCTTTGGCATAGGCCATGCCATACTCTACCAGCTGAGATATAAGAATGTACTAGAATGTTCTTTCTTTAGCTTCAAGATATTATTTCCCAATTTATGATTAAAAGACTGACTTATCTCATTTGCACTGCTGCCTTGAGCACTGAAAAAAAAATGCAGATAGAATAACTAGAAAAGTTTTTGAAGAAGAATGATTGCAAATCTCCACTATGTTTCTATCAGTCCTCTGCTGGGAACCTAGACAATGTAACTTGCCTATTCAACATTTTTCTAACAATACTTAAATGTTTGAAGGAAGAAAGGCTGTTAAAAACAAATCAGTTCTTGTAAGACTAAACAGTGAACAGTCAGAGCCGCTTCAGTCAGTTCTTCTGACATTAAAATAAAGTAGGCAAACAGCAGCTATTGTCACGCTTCTCATCTTAGTTTGTGCTAAATATCTCAGCTCATAAGCCCAGTGCCATGTGTGAGGCAGCAGTCAGTCCATCTGCCACTGAGACCATGGATGGGTAATGGCAAGAGGGACTGAGGATGTTCTTCCTTCTAATGAAGAATTGATCTGTGAAAATCACCACCACATCATTCTTTCATTATCTCGTTTATACTATTAGAGAGCAGCCAACTGCTGTTTCTGCAACTTCCTGGTGTTAGTGTTAAATTATGTTGATAAATTTTTATTGAGATGTTTGGATTTTCGGTCTAGGAAGAATGAGATACAAGTAAAGTCACTGATTTATTAAAAAGACGAAATAGGCAGCAGGATAAACCATGTTTTCTATTTATTTAAATAAATCAATATGTTCCCATTTGTAAATTTTGAAGTTTTGCTCATATCAACTCAATGTGCTAGCATAGAAAACCTACAGTATTTAGTTGCCATGTCACCACTATAAAGTGAAAAAAGTGAACGCTTAACATTTATTTAACCATAGCAAAGAAAAATTCTGGCTGAAGTAAATTTTCTATCTGATTTAATTTCCAATAGCACAGATGGGGAGCGTTGTGGCCCACTATTATTAAACTATGCTATGCTATTCTATGACATTAGCGATGTAGACTAATTACTTTTAAGCAATGTATTGACAAACCATGTGAAACTGGACAATAAAGTTGTGTGTTTCATCACAGTTCAGAATTATGTCAAATGTATAGCATTTTAACTAATTTATTATTCTCCTGTTCTGTGAGAGATGTGTGTTGTGTTCATATCTGTGTTTTTTTCTGAAATATCTAAATGTATTTCTTTATCTGTTTCAAAAATACAACAACAGCAAATATTAAACAAAAATATTACTTTTAAATCGTTTCAGTAGCTTTTCTCTCTCTCATTGATTTGTCAAGTTCTTGAATTTGACATATTAGGTGTGCTCCATTTTCATGGCATGAAAAAACAAACATCTTCTTTACTTGAAAATGTGATACATTAAAGAATTGTACACAACCTGTGTTGTATATTGTTTATATATAACATAATACAACAAGCATATTTGTTTTAATTAGAGACCAAACTTTAGTGAGCTTTTAAATAAAAAATAAAAAATAAAATAAAATAAAAAAAGTCAAACTTCAAAACCTTTACAGATCTTTTGTTCTAAAATTTGGAGGATGTATCACAGTTATGTGATTTCAGCAAACAAGGCTTTGTTATGTCACACTACTGCCCTTAGGGGAAGTTGATCTCAAAGTGAACTGATGAACCAGTGCCTACTGTGGTTTTAACTGATCTCAGGTCTACCCATGTTCAGTGCTCACCTCAAGATGCCTACCTAGTTAACCACCGGATGTGAAATCTCACCATATTGTACTTTAAAACAAATATGACAGGGTAAGATTTGGCAGGAAAATGTATAATTTGCCATTTGAAATATATCTAGAAAAGAGTGGAGTAACGAATCCTTTTTTAGAACTTGGAAAACAACTTTGTGGTTTGTGTATGGTTTGTGATCAGCAGCTGATATGCAACAATAACACCTCGTCAATGCTGCGACACATGCACTCCAAACACCTTCATGTAACTGACGGTTGTCAAAATCTGATGTACTGTACATAGATCAGGTGTGTAAAAAATAATCAGGCCCTCTCAATGCCAAAAGTGAATAGAAAACAAGAGCAAAAAGATATCAAAGCCTAAAAACTTTATAGAAATGTCATGAGTAACACAGTTTTATTAAGTCAATTTAATTTTATTTTGTTTTCAGCAAAGTAAAAGGACATTGATGAAGCTCTAGTGAACATTATAAAATATTCACAGCCATTGTCAGTGGCCTTTGTTTTATGTCAAGGATGTCGTTTCTGCAAGATACAAAGTGACAAAAAAGAATGTGGTGGAGGAGATGAAAAGAGCCAACTTTGACGTGGACGTCCATTAATATGAATGCATACATTGCAAAACCATTTTACTGCAGCATTTTCAAGATATGACACATTATTACACTTTAGACGGCTAAAAGACCCTATTTTTAATAAGTAGAAAGAAAAAAAAAAACAATGGTAAATTCTTTTACAGGATCTCCCATACAGACCTCATATGAAAACATTTTACTGTTGCATTTTCAAGATATGACACATTAATGCAATTTAGAGGGCTATAAAGACCCCATTCCTAATAAGTAGAAAAAAACAATAGTTAATTATCATAGAGGATGTCCCATACTACATGCACACCTCATACTGAACCATTTTATAGCAGCATTTTTTAGATATTGGACTATATGGTCCTTTAGAGGCCTACGAAGACCCCATTTCTAATAAGTAGAAAAAAAATGGTTAGTTCTTATATGGCACATGCTCTACAATATGCACACTTCATATGAAACAATTTTACTGCAGCATTTTCAAGATATGACAAATTATTACACTATAGAGGGCTATAAAGACCTCATTTCTAGAAAGTCAAAAAAGCAATGGTCAGTTCTTAAACGGGATGCCCCACACTATATGCATACTTCACATGAAACCATATTACTCCAGCTTTTTCAAGACATGATAAATTATTCAATTTCAGAAGCCTATAAAGACCCCATTTCTAATAAGTAGAAAAAAACTAACAAAAATAATGGTTAGTTCTTACACACTAAAAATGTTGGGTTAAAAATAACCCAACCAGTAACCCAACTATGGGTTGGTACAGCACCTTTCCATCTATGGGTTATTTCAACCCAATGAATCGGGTTAAAATCCTGTTGAGTTAATCATTGATATTAATTAAAATCAGTATTTTTTATTAAAAAAAAAATAAAAAATACTTGACACACCTATATTATGAAACTACTTTGTTGTCATTTACATAATTAATTTTAATATGCAAATAACACATTTACAAACATATTTTGAAATAGTTTATTTAAATGTACAAGAATGTGTAACATTTTCAAGATGTACAAATGTGTCTATTCATATTCATATCAAAACACACAAATGTGCAAATACAGTTCACAGCTGTGGCCTAATGGTTAGAGAGTTGGACTAGTTTCCAGAAGGTTGCCAGTTTGAGTGTCAGTGCTGGCAGGTGGGGGAGAGTGAATGAACAGCGCTCTCTTCATCCCTCAATACTCATGACTGAAGTGCCCTTGAGCAAGGCACTGAACCCCCTGTTGCTCCCTGGGTGCTGGATCTATAGTTGCCCACTGCTCTGGGTGTGTGTTCACTTCTCACTGCTGTGTGTGTGTGCACTTGGATGGGTTAAATGCAGAGAACCAATTCTGAGTATGGGTCACCATACTTGGCAAATATCACATTATTATGCTTTATAAGACCAGAAAAATACTCATTTCTGTAAGGTAAAATACATGAATGGTCAGTTCTAGAGGACATTTCAGATTATATGCACACTATATATGAAGCCATTTTACTGAGACAATTTAGAGAAATGCATCATTTCACTTCAGAGGCACATAGAGACGTGTAATCTAGTAAGTAAAAAAAAAATGGTAATTTTGATTTAATGTTTTCAATGGAACACATTTAACTTTATGATTTTTTAGGAGCATAAAATTATTTCACATACAGAGGATAAGGTTTAGAGCTGAAATTTAAGTGAGATCTCTAGAAGCAAGACTAGGGATACGCTATGATCCATGTATCCATTTATCCATCGGATAAATACCACTCTAAACTTTCACAGAGAAAAGACTCGTAATCAGACAGTTTCTGAGGTATAGTGTGACAGCTCAAAAGTGTGTGGTTTCATATTTGCTAACAGAGTAGAAAGTGCCTGCAAAGGCCATTATTTTTATTGGTGCATTTAAAATGACGTTTCTATAGGCCTCAAAACTAGAGAAACAATGTACTGTTTTTAAGATTTTTTATTTATTTATTTATTTCTTGGATTATTTGGATTATTTGTTGTGTATGAATGAATTCTACTTCAAACTGCCACAGTACACAGACTTCACATTAGGTGTGCTGAAAAAAGTAGGAGAAACAGCCTTTTCTTTAGAATTATTTGAAAGAATATTTCTATACTTCTCAAAACTTATGACCACCTTCCTAATATTGTGTTGGTCCCACTTTTGCTGCCAAAACCGCCCTGACCAATCAAGGCATGGACTCCATTAGACCCCTGAAGGGTGAAGATGTTAGCAGCAGATCCTTTAAGTCCTTTAAGTTGAAAGGTGGAGCCATCATGGATGGGACTTGTTTGTTCAGCACATTCCACAGATATCCGATTGGGTTGAGATCTGGGGAATTTTGAGGCCAAGTCAACACCTCAAACTTTTTGTGCATCTCAAACCATTCCTGAACAATTTTTGCTTTGTGGCAGGTCACATTATCCTATTGAAAGAGTTCATTGCCACCTGGGAATATAATTTTCCATTTCCGGCGCTGTATTTCCCAGTGAAGGTACTTGTTATCCCGGTGCTTAGTACAGGAAGACACAATGAATAACAAGGAGGCAATCCACGATCCAACACAGCCAGGGGAACAGAACGGAACACGGAAGAACCAAAATGATCTGACAACATGAGACACCAGTTACTGCACTAAAATAGACACATACAATGGGACACAGATGGTGTTGTTAATCAGCCGTGATCAAAGATCACGCCCACAGACACACAACTGCACACTAAACAAGCCAAGAGAGAGACAGCGAATTAATGAACTGTGACATAACCCCTCCCCTAGGAATGCCTTTTGGCAGGACGGACTTACTTGCCGAATGTAATCATCGATCAGGGAGTGACCCAGAATGTCCCTAGCAGGAACCAAATTTCTCTCCTCCGGACCGTAACCCTCCCAATCCATGGATGAGGGAGGCCCATGGATGACACTGGTAATGAATTCTGGGCATACTCCACAATCGAGAGTTGTTGACTCCAAGAGGAAGGATTCTTGGAAACAAAACATTGCAACACTCTATCCAAATCCTGGTTGGCTTTCTTACTTTGTCTTAGAGGATGAAACCCTGAAGATAAACTGACAGTAACTTACAAAATTCTTGCCAAAATTTGGACTCAAATTGGGGACCCCTGTCAGAAACCACATCTATATGGTAGAAAAGATGTGACCTACAACAGTTACCGTTGTCTCCTTGGCCAAGGGTAAATTAGGCAAGGGAATGAAATGAGCTGCCTTCAAGAACTGGTCCACAACAGTCAAAATGACCGTATTGTCCTGGGAGGGCGGTAATAATATCTAGAGAGATATGGGACCAGGGTCTCGAAGGGACTGACAGCGGTAGAAGTAACCCATCTGGAGGTCGATTGGAAGTCTTAACAGTGGTACAAACTGAGCAAGCCAAGACAAAACTGCCGATGTTGCGAGTCATTAATGGCCACCAGAATCGTTGCTTTACCAAAAAGGTGGTGCGGTTGATTGGGTGTGCTGATTCCAAGCTGGCTGAGCTTGAAGATCAGCTTGGAGGGGATTACTGTATTAAATGCAGGACTGAAGTCTATGAACAGCATTCTTACATGTGTGTTTTGACTGTCCAGGTGGGTGAGGGCAGAGTGAAGTGCCATTGAGATGGTGTCCTCTGTTGACCTATTGTGGCGAATTGGAATGGATCTCATGAAGCAGGGAGACAAGATTTAAAGTGGGATGCAACCAGTTTCTTAAAGCACTTGGCAATGATGGGGGTGAGTGCAACAAGACGGAAGTCGTTAGGGACTGAGGCAATGGAGTGTTTTGGTACTGGTACGATGGTGGAAGTTTTGAAGATAGTGGGGACAGTTGTTTGGGCCAGGGACAGATTGAAACTGTCTGTGCAGACCTCACCCAGCTGCTCCACACAGGGTTTAAGCACATGACCAGGTATTCTGGGAGGGAGGCAGAGCTGGAGGGGGGCACAGGGTTAGGTGGTTTGTAGTCTGTGATAGTTTGTATGCCTTGCCACATACGCCGGGGGTCTGAAGAATTAAAGTGTTCTTCAATCTTCTGTTTATGTGTGAGTTTGGCCTGGCAGATACCCTTCCTCAGGTTGGCTCTGGCTGAGCTGTAAGCCTCCCGGACTCCAGACCTGAAGGTTGCATCTCTTGCTTTGAGCAGGAAGCGAACCTCTCTGTTCATCCAGGGCTTCTGATTGGGACAATTTTAATTTTTTTTTAAATCTGTTGATGTGCTCCAGGACAGAGTTGGTGTAAGTGTCAATGTTAATCTGAGAATTGGTGGTGGACTGGGCAGCAAATTCACACCAGGCTGTGTGCTGGAATTGATGTTGGAGAGTGGAGTCAGCACCTTCCAGCCAGATTTTAACATTCCTTATTGTAGGTTTCACACATTTGATGACCGGGGTATACTTGGGGAGCAGGAAAAAAGAGAGGTGGTCAGACTGACCCAGGTGGGGGAGGGGTGTTACTTTGAAGGCATCAGTCACATTAGTATGAGCATAGTCCAGTGTTTTATGTGTAGTGCGACCACAGAGACATTTTGATGAAACTTAGGGAGAACAGATCTTAAAGTGCAGTGTGTGTGTGTGTGTGTGTGAGCGAGCATGTGTGTGAGAGAGAGCAAATAATATTTTCTCTAAAACTATTAACTTTAAATTGTAAAATACATTGATAAACTGATTCTGTAGCCTAATAAATGGACAGTGTAACAAATTAGATCTTATAACAAGATAAGAACAACTTACTTTAATGTGATAATAGTCCTTATATCCTACACATTTTATATACAGAACCATATATCTGTTGTAGGGATTGTAAATTGTGACAATATGCTTCTTGTTTTAGGCAACATGTTGAAATATACTGTTGTTTAGACTTGTGATGTCCACCCTGTTTTCGCCTCTGTCCACCCTGCTACCACAGTGTTTATATATATATATATATATATATATATATATATATATATATATATATATATATATATGTATATATATATATATATATATATATATATATATATATATATATATATATATATATATTAATAAAATAAGTTCAACATATACATGGAATGGTAAAATGAAATAAATTAAAATGGTTACAAAATCCCATTTGAATTTATTTTTATTCTAAAATAAATGTGTTGAAATTACACTGTGTCTCATAAATACAACAATTTTTTTTAAGATAATGCCAGATTATGAACATTGAAAAGTACATTTGCAGAGTAAAGAGAAGAACATTTTGAATCTTAAAAAATGTAAATATTACAATAACTGTGCATTCAAAACGAGAGAGAAAGGCCTGTAACAGGGTGGACATTTGGTCCTTGCATGTCTGAGGAATTTCCTGAGGTAGACCAGCACATTTTTCTTAAAGTGTAACAAGCCCTTTTGTATAAAATTAAATTAAAATTAAATTGATGTAATTCCATGATTACATCATGGAAATGTAAATTTTTTAATGGAAAGTTACCAAGCTGAAATAGCACGAATAGTAAGAATGACGCATTTAATAGTATTACAAAAAAAAAAGCAGTTGCAAAATTGCAAAAAGCAGTTTTTATGCATATTTTATCCTGAGGTTTTGTTGCATTTACACAGTCTTGACCAGCAGGAGTCTGCGTGTGGTGTTTCGAGCGCTTCGAAACAGTGAATCTTTTTGCGAAGCAATTAGTTCAATTGAGTCGAAGCTTTGAAAAGTTTCGTTTCTCCCAACACTAGCTGGAGGTTAATTATTGACATTAACGAGTTCAATGAATTCCTCCAATTAAAAGCGTTCAAATATTGCTGCAATAGTTACAGCTGATTGAGAGTAGCTGTAGAGCTTGGTGAAGTTCTGCAGGTTTTGTGAAAGAGGGATTTGATTTGATTTGATTTGATTTGATTTGATTTGATTTGATTTGGTTTGGTTTGGTTTGGTTTGTAGTCTTGGATGATCGCCCTCATGGCTTTGAAGGAATTTTGTGTTTGGAACGGGTTTATTTTAGCCCTTTTTCTCTTTGCTGTTGATGGACAGGCATCAGGACCGTGAGTAAATGGTTGAAAAAAGACATTTTATTTTGAACATTATTCCTCAAAGTTTGTTTTTGTCTCTATATTATGCGAATTACCTCTGTGATTATACACCTGCAGGAATGTGTGCTGATCTGACTTATGATTTCTAATACCCAATTACTGTTTCCACAGATCCTTCTTGGTGACATTTTCTGCAGTGATTGAGTCTTGCTCTAATGCTGAATTGTGTGCAAGTCTTTTAAAACCCAATGAGAGTCTTACAATGACCATCTTTCTGGTTGATGACAAAAATCAGACAACACTGCTTGCACAGCAGAGATCTTCAACAGAGTTTCACCGCTGTTTTTGTTTCCAGGTCTTTTACTGTGGGCACATGTGGCCCTTTTTATTATTTATTTATTTATTTATTTTGTATTAAGACTGTGTTTCTCTACAGGCCCCTCGAGTAGATGTTGAAGAATTGGTGCAGAAAGTGAGGGTGGTACTTCAAGGGAGGTTCTTTAAAATGACAGAAGAGAGGAAAGTCATGTTCCGACGTTACCTGCCTTTAACCTTCATCCAAACAGACAAACCCATCTACAATCCAGGACAAACAGGTGAGCTATGAATAACCCTGGTATAAATATAATTGATCAGAACTTGTAGTGCAGTGATCTTTCTACATGTTCAAATGCACGATGTTCTGTTTCCCTCCTGCAGTGAACTTCAGGGTTTTGACCATGGATGCTAAACTTGTTCCTTTTGATCAAATGGTAAAGCCTGATCTGCTTCTAGTCCAGTATCCCCCCTGCCCCAAGTACTTGATTGCCTAATGTTTCTGTTTGTCTTTACAGTACAGTCTAGTGATGGTAGAGGTGAGGACTTGTTCTGGACCAAGTCTTTGGATGGATCCAACACTGGTTTATCCCTGCATGTTTTTTGTGTTTTGGCTTGCAGTTTCTTATTCCAGGTTTTTTCCTCTAAATAGGACAATCAAAATAACCGGATTAATCAGTGGACCGACATTTCCTCAACGGGGTGGATATTGGAGCTTTCTCACCAGTTAAATCCTGAGGCTCCGGTTGGGATGTACACCCTGAGGGCTTTTATTGGTGACCGGGTGATCTCACAGGTTTTTGAGGTGAAAAAGTATGGTAAGTTACACTTGATGGGCAATGGGTAGTTTTTGATGACTGGGGTCCTAATTTGAAGCCTTTATTTCTGGTTTAGTTTTACCCAAATTTGATGTCATCTTGACTACACCACAGATGTATAGTGTGGGAGATGCGGGACTGAAAGTTGAGGCTTGTGCCAAGTAAGCGTGAGCTCTTATTCTCTTGACTTTTCTTTTGGTCTATGTTCTTGATCTTGTGGTGTGTGTGGGTTTTTTTTTTTTTTTTCACAGATACACATATGGGCAACCTGTACCTGGTCAAGCATTGGTGGAAGTGTGTCGTGAGTCATACCGTTTGGTATCTGGCACATCTCGTGTGTGTCTTAACACAACTGCTATGGTATGTTTTTGCCATACGGAGCAGGAGGTTTTCTTTTGTCTAAATTTTAAATCTTACCGTCTTTTTGTTCTGCTACTAGTTGAACAACAGTGGTTGTGCTTCCCTTACCATCCGCACATCAGCATTTTTCACCACCAGTTTTGAAAACGACCTGCAAGATGTATTTCTTGTTAACGGGAACATCACTGAGGAGGGAACAGGTGAGCTTCTGGCCGATTAGAAGCAGTGTCTTGTTTATTTGGTTCCTTAAAATTTGTGGCATTTACTTCCTGCCAGATGTTGTGACCTCAAAATCCACAACTGTGTCCATTACGTTTGAAGTTGGCAAGGTCATGTTTTTGAACCTCCCAGGTTTCTTCAACTATGGATCAACGATTAACGGAGAGGCAAGTAAAGGTTAATCTCTTACTAGACTTTTATTGGTTCCCTTTCCTAACCTTTTTCCCAACAGATCTTGGCATCTTCTTTCAATGGGACTCCAATTGCAAACAAGATGGTCTATCTCTTGGATGGTAGCCAGTGGCCCAACAAACTGCTGATGAATCTGACTACGGACATGCATGGACTGGCCTCTTTTTTCCTCAACACTGCTGATCTCCCTAAAGCTGATCTGAATCTTGTGGTACGGTTTGCCTTAATCCTATTTTTAAACGAAGCCGTCTCTGGCAAAGAAACCAATTTTGTATCATTTTGATTCTCAGGCAAGTGCAACTTCACCGGTTTTTTATGGTTACAAGTCGCCCTTCTTCAGGATAGATGTGAAGACTGTGCCGCTTTACCAAACTGCTACTCCCAACAACCCAACGTTTAGTTCAATGGATATAGTAAAGCTTGAGCAGCCACTGAAATGTGGTGCCAAATATCCAGTGACAATCGCCTATTATTTTGTTGGAGAAACTGGTGACTACAGTGCTGACATAATCTATATGGTGAGTGGATGCGCTTTTTGTGTGTGTGTGTGTGGGGGCACCTTTTTAATTCACCAGATTGTCTCCATTTTCTGTCAGGTCTTGTCCAAAGGGGTGGTTGGTCTGCATGGATTTAAGAAGGTCCAAGTGAGTGCTTTAAATGCACCCAGTGGCACACTGTCATTTGATCTTCATGTCAGTCCAGATATGGCTCCAGAAGTGCAGATTCTGGCCTTCTGTGCTCTGCCCAGTGAGAATGTAGTTGCTGCTAGTGCAGTTTTTGACACTGAAAAGTGTTTTCAAAACCAGGTATGTGGATATCCTTTTTACCTCTGTACTTTTGTGGGGCATGGCCACATGTCCTTCAGCTTGAGCTTGTTCTTGTTCCAGGTGTCTCTGCAGTTTTCTCCCCCTACAGCTGTTCCTAGTGAGGGAACAGTTTTGAACATCTCTGCTCAAGCAGGATCCCTGTGTGGCCTCAGCGCTGTGGATCAGAGCGTCCGAATCATGGAGCCAGAAAGACGTTTAAGTGCTGAAGCGGTATCCATGTGCAGTTTAAGAAATTCTTGAAGTTGATTGTGACATCAAGGTTATTCTTTAGAATGAGTTGTGCAAAATTATAAATGGGACAGGACGGCTATAGTGGCATACACCAAAGACTATGTTGCATGCAAAATGTCAAACGATTTGTTTACAATCCCAGGTGTTTGACTTCTGATGTGATCACTGGTTTAACTTGTCTAGATTTGCATCAATTGCTGACATGCCTATTAGGGGAAGTTAAACCTAAGTGATTTTGTATTATCTTGTTTCACCAATTTGCCAAGATTTGGTTTTCATGCTGCTTGGTGTTTTGTCTTAATGGACAGGTCTTTGGAGAAGACACTGTCTAGTTTTAAAGGCTTAGCAAAAGCTCAGTGGTTTGCTTCAAGATGCCAATCTGTGTCTTTCTCTTAAACCGCTTAATGTGTGTGGGGTTTTTTTTTTGTTTTTTGTTTTTTGTTTTTTTTTTGTTTTTTTTTTTGGACAATCCCCCCCCCCCCACCCCCCTTAATGTTCTTAGGTCTTCAGAGAGCTTCCGGTACGATCACCATCATATTATCCATATCTGGTTGAGGATGAACAGGAGTGCCTGAATGTTAGACCCCGTCGAGCTGTTCTTGCAAACGAAGCTTATGATGTTTTCAAGGTTGGAAGTTGTCTGCAATCACTAAGTGGCTGAATACTGATTGACTTTTTAAATGCATCTTTTGCTTTGCTTTTGACAGCGTGTGGGGGTAAAGGTCGCAACAAATCTGCCAGTTCAAGAACCTAACTGCCTGACGTACCGAGGACTGTATTACTATCGCAACTCCCGTAGTAAGCATTTTAGGTTCTTAATCTAAATATCTTGACCGTGTCTTACCAAGTGATGCTTGGTAATGGTCTGTAGGAGTTTTTTTTTTTTGGGGGGTGGGGGGTTTTTGAATCTGAAAGTGAAATGCAGTGGGACAGCTACTGCTTAAATGGTGGTATTCCAGACTTCTTGCATCCAAATGCAAGGTGTTAAAAACCACTTGTTGTTTTAAGTAGGGATGCGCCAAAACAGAATTCTGGATGCATTTAACTCTGAAAAGCAGAGATAAAACTACTAAATCAAACTGGACCAAAAATATTTTAAAGGTGTGCTAATCCAAAAAGCTGAATTCAGTTTTCGCTGTGCTGATTTTTAGTAGGTCTCGTTGCAAGTTCAATGACTTGGGTAGTGTTTTTCTCTGTGGCCAATCCATGATCAGCAGAGATTGTCATGTTTTGGCAAGGTATGGCTTGCTTGGAAAATCAACTAAGGTGAAACTGAAAAGTACCAGGTACTGTAAACCGTGGAACCCCCTCTTCTTACTATAGGATAACTTGGTGCACAGAACCGATTTGCCTAATGCCTATAATGAATGGACAAATCCAATTAGTTGCAGTCCCAAAGAAATATTTCTTTTTTTTTTTTTCTTCCCAGTCGCTTTTGGCCTAGTGGGAAGCGCTCGGGGAAGGGCTCAGGGAAGTGGCCAGGGAAGTGGCTTGGGAAGTGGGACTGAAGGAGGGGGTGCTGGAGGTGATGGCAGCTCCTCTTTTGATGTGACAATCAGGACTTACTTTCCAGAAACCTGGATCTGGCAGCTTGCTCAAGTGGGGTAAGTCTTGTTTCAGCAAATTGACTCCTATGGCCCTGTCGACATGAAATGGGATTTTCAAAACTGCCAAATTCTACTTTGTCCACACAAATGCAGTATCCAGTCACTAAAATGAAGGTGAAGATTTTCAGAGACTCTGGTTTCACTGGCTAGACAACACTGCGACTGGAGACTTTTTCGCTTGTGACCATTGGAGTGCTCCATTATTTCCTGTCTACATGAGGCAGTTTGTAATTGGCCACTGTGGCTTTATGGTTGGGTTTATACTTCCACCTGTTGATAGCTCTTGACAGTGCCTCAGTGTTTTTGTGTTTTCATGTGGACAAGGTTTTTTTTTTTTTTTTTTTTTTTTTAACCGAGCATAAACTCATGTTATAAAATACCCATGTATTTGTGGACTACACCTGAAAGGTGTCCAACTGTTCCTAGTTTTCAAATAACCCTGAAGGACATGATTGGCTGGATCTAGTGCGTTTCGAGTTGAATAGGCACTTTCAAACACAGTTCCTGTAGGACCACAGCCCAGTGATCTAAAGCCACTTTGCCTCAATGGGTTTCCCTCTCCTGCCCCCTCATTGGTATCTTCTGGTGTCCTTTTTCAGAAACTCTGGTTCCACACAAGTTGCTCTGAAGGTTCCTGATACTATCACCACCTGGGAGACTGAGGTGTTCTGCCTGTCTTCCAGAGGTTTCGGTTTGGCTCCTCCTGTTCAGCTAACTGCCTTCCAGCCCTTCTTCCTGGAGCTCTCCCTGCCTTACTCGATCATCCGTGGAGAGTCTTTTGAGCTGAAGGCTACAGTGTTCAACTATCTGTCCAAGTGCATCATGGTCTGAATTCATATTTATTAGTGTAATGGGGGGTGTTTTTTTTGTGTTTTTTTTTTTCCTCTCGTATGAAGCAATATCTCATGTACAAGAATTTATTTCAAGAAGTCTAAATGTCACTTATCAGCTGACCACATTAAATATGGAAAACTTCAGTAGACCACTATCCCTTACAAGCTTAAACCAGCCAAGTTGGTAGCACAAAAACTCCATCCCAGAAAATGAAGCATGTCTGTCACACCCTAATTGGATCTGTAGAGGAAAATAAGGTTGTCTTTACTTAATGTGTACTTGTATAATTCACTGGCAGGTGAAAGTGACACCAGCTTCTTCCTTGGACTTCAGTCTTCGACCTCTTAATGAGCCGTACTCCTCCTGTCTCTGTGCCAATGGGAGAAGGACCTTTAAATGGATTCTCTCAGCTTCTGTTCTCGGTCTGTTTTGCATGGTGTATCTTCCTAAACTGAAGTGGATACAAATTTTTGCTCACTTCCTGTCTGTACTATAGGATCTGTAAATGTGACCATCAGTGCTCAAGCTGAACGATCCCAGGTTCAGTGTGGCACTGAAGTTGTGACTGTGCCAGAAAGAGGACGCATTGACGTAGTTACTCGAAGTCTTTTTGTTCTGGTAAGTGTTAACCAGCTCTCTTGAGTATGATCATGGAGCTCATGCGGTTTTACTAAAGTGATGTTTAATTGCTTTTTATAGCCTGAGGGAGTTGAAAGGGTCTTCACCCAGAGTTGGTTATTGTGTCCAAAGGGTTTGTTTGCTCCAAAATTCTAAATGCATTCGACCTTTTACCAGAAAACCGTAACCTAGCACACTGTGCTGATCCATTCTGTTTGGTCCACAGGAAGTGCCCTTTCAGAAGATTCGTCTCTGATGTTTCCAACAAATGTGATACAAGGATCATCCAAATGCTCAGTTTCAGTCCTTGGTAGAGTTTCTTTAAGGGGAAATGGACCTAAAGCAATTCAGCAAAATAATTTGGTTTCTGGCTTTTTGGTTTGACTCATTTTCTTCCTCTCTTAGGGGATATTATGGGTCGTGCACTAAAGAATCTTAATGGGTTGCTACAGATGCCATCTGGCTGTGGAGAACAGAATATGATTGTTCTTGCTCCCAATATTTACATCCTACAATACCTTGAAGCTACTGCACAGCTCACCCCAACCATCCGACAGACTGCCATTGGTTACCTTCAGAGCGGTACAGATAACCAAATCCTAAAAGTACCAATCATTGGCCTGACTCTTGATCAAGTGTGTGTGTGTGTGTGTGTGTGTTTTTTTTTTTTTTTTTTTTTTTTTTTTTTTTTTTTTTACATTCAGGATACCAGGGACAACTGAATTACAGGCACGGTGATGGTTCATACAGCACTTTTGGTTACGATGCATCCAATACATGGTAGGTTTTCTTGCAGTTCTTTTGAGCGTCATTTGAATTGGGTTGTAATGTGACTCTTCATGGCCAGGTTGACTGCATTCGTCATGAGGTCTTTTGGCCTAGCAAGGCATTTCATCTTCATTGATCCCAATGTCCTCCAGAGCGCACAGGATTGGTTGATTAGCAAGCAAGGTTCAGATGGCTGTTTCATGCAAGAGGGAACTCTGTACCACAATGACATGAAGGTGCTTATTTCTTTTAAATGTGCCCTAACTTGTGTAAGACTGATCCTAACAGTTATGCTGCTCCATTGTAGGGTGGCGTTGGTGATAATGTGACCATGACAGGCTACATTGTTGCATCACTGATTGAAATAGGTGTTCTTGTCACGGTAAAAACATGCCTACCAGTAGTTCTAAAGCTTGAAGATGACTTTCCAGTCCCCCAGTAGTCTAAAATTTGCTTTGCTTTCAGGATCCCATCATTACCAATGCTCTATCTTGCTTGAGGCCTGTCGTTGGGAACCTGGGAAACATTTATGCCACCGCTCTTCTTGCCTACACCTTCAGTCTGGCTGGAGAGACCAACACTCGAACACAGCTTTTAAATTCCTTGGACAATGTTGCCATTTCTGACGGTGAGCTTCACTGGTCTATTGAGACATTCTTCAGGGTCTTTGGCACCAACTTTGTTTTCTGTCTTGTCCCCAAGGCAATAAGCTTCACTGGTCTCAGACTTCATCTGGAGATACTCTGGCAGTGGAGATCAGCTCCTATGTGCTGCTGGCCATTCTCTCTGTACAGCCCCTCACGACCGCTGATTTGAGCTATGCTAATCGCATTGTCAACTGGCTTGTGACCCAGCAGAATCCTTATGGAGGCTTTTCATCCACCCAGGTGACTGACTACCACACAAGCATAAACATCCTATCTGAGTGGGGTTTTTTTTTTTTTTTGTATTTTTTTTTTTTTTTTTTAATCTGGAGCTTTATTTTTAGGACACTGTGGTGGCTCTTCATGCTTTGTCTCTGCTTGCCAAACAAGTGTTCAGCTTGGAAGGCTCCAGCACTGTTACCGTACAGTCATTGTCTGTAGCAGGAGAGGTTCATAACTTCAACGTGAATGGGGACAACAGGCTACTATATCAGGAGAAGCCACTGAAGAACGTTCCTGGCAGATATAGTGTTGGAGCACAAGGGTCCACCTGTGTGTCTGTGCAGGTCTGTACCTTTACCTACTTAACTTCTACCTCTATGCTTGTCCCAGTTATCCTTATGTTTTGGTTTTGTACGCTCAGGTTGCATGTTTCTACAACATCCCGACACCCATTAAAGTTTCTGCAACACTTAGTGTTGAAGTGAAGGTGGCAAGAGACTGCAAAGTGCGTGGAGCTGATCTCCTGTTGAACATCACTGTGACGTAAGAACCGCTTCAGACACTGTCCTGTTTGACCCTTAATGCATCTTTACACAGCTGAGCTAAGGCTGCTCTGTGCCTGCTCAATTCTGTAACCGTCACATGAAAGCCCGTCTGAATGTAGTTCTGTCCCACCAATTTTAATTTCTGCATAAATGCCATTTAAGCCATTTTTGAAGATGCACCCAATCATTAAATGTAACTCCCCTTCATTTAGGTACAATGGTGCAAAGCCAACTACTAACATGGTTATTGTGGACATTAAACTCCTGTCAGGTTTCACAGCAGATACGTCACTGGTTTGTATGTTTTAAGATGACTTGTATGTAAAGTACTAAAACAAGCCACTTAAGATGTTAATGGACTTTTCCCTCTCAGCTTGGATCTCCACCAAATTCATTTGCTCCACTAGTGCAGCGTGTTGATGCTGGAGATGACCATGTGCTTGTGTATCTGAAAGAGGTGAGCTGTGCACTGTTCTCTCTCTCCGTCCCCTTCATGTGTGCAGTGTATTCGTTTATTTACTCTTGCTTTATCCTTTCTGATTTGCAGGTTCCCAAGGGTGTCCCCATGACCTACAGGCTACAGCTGAAGCAGGTTCTTGAAGTTCAGAATCTCAAGCCAGCAGTTGTTGAGGTTTATGACTACTATCAGCCAAGTATGAATTCAGTGGCTCATGATTTTCACTTTATTTACCTGTTGAACATGTCAAGCTAACTTTCTGTTCCTCTTTCACTTTCAGGTGATGCGTTTGAGACCACATATATGCCTCCCTGTTAATGACTGTGCTCTTTTCTAGCTATTGGATGCATGAATTAAACTCTTAAATCAGTAATTGTTTGCATCTTTTGTTGAACATCTAGTGTGTTTTTGAAATGGACCTCTCAACCTTGGTTCAAGCTTATTTTAGCCCTGTGATCCGAGTTTGTGGTCAACAGACTGGCATCATGGTCTATTTTTCCAGTTGACCGCAAAGGGCACTTTGGTTTTCCTTTTTGGACTTAAAGTAATCACTTGAATCTGTAAATGGGTTTTGTATGCTCACCATAACAAAACTGTACTTTTGATGAATGAAATCAAACTTATTGCATGCTTTACAGGCATGAGATCTATAGAAGACTTGACATGTCTATTCTTAAGTGAAGTAAGTCTTACCAAACCACATTCTATATAAAGGAGTAATCTGTATGAATCCAACAATGTGTCCAGTATCCCAGTCTAAATTCCTCTCTAATTAGATCACGCACATGTGACAATAGCCTTATTACAAATCTCCACTTGAGAAGCGCAACATTTCAAATTCCTACATCACCATAAACAAAGCAGCAATCGGTTCATATTGAATACTTTGTTTTTTGGAAGATGTTGAGCGGAATACAGGGTTCATACAGTCATGAAAATCCTGGGAAAAGTCATGGAATTGTAAAATGCTAATTTCCAGGGCTGGAAAAGTTTGGGGGGAAAAAGTCATGGAAATGTTACACAATCTCTATATTCGACTGGTCACCGTGATTTTACCAAGTAAGACATGTTCCTGGATAAACATCTAAAGATCCTGGATCAACATTATTACCTTAATATACAACATTAATATACAAAAATATAGACTTAACCGAATCCCTAAACCTTGCCCTACCCATATTTTATTTCTGAAATCAGTGGGAAATGATAGTGGATTAACAAGGTTGTAGAAACGTCTAACCCTAATTATAAGCCTAAAACCTATATTTCCTGAAGAGTTCTCGATTATGATTGGTTGATTGGAATGCTGTTTCAGGATCAACAAGGATGTTGTACTTTTGTGAAATCACGCTCCCCCATATTTGACTATATGTGATCAATATTGGTTAAACCACAACCGTTAATGTTCACATGATCCATCACGTGACTATCTCTGCATAGGGTAACGCAGTTTCAGCTAACAATAGTGTTGTGTAGCAATGCCTGGGAAGTGCGGATTTAAAAATGTATGGCTTCATGATGAAAAATGAGGACCCGGGACGTGATAAATGTATGTGTCGTAAAACATTTTGACCCTTCTAAAATGGGAGAGGCAGCGCGGTCTAGCCATGCTAAAGGTGAAAAGCCCCAGTCTGCAGCTAAGTGCTCGGCAGCTTCCAATCCGATTGCTGGCTTTTTCACCTGTGCGACATGAAACCTGCTCCCAGCTGCAGTGCTTCCCTCTCATCCACTGTAAAACAAGGGACCATTTTAAATGCTGTATCCAGAAATTAAACCCTAACTGCAGAAGTACTGTGGACACTAAAGGTGGCTAATTGGCACTATTCATACAAGTCTTGTGAAGACAAAGGCCAGCTTTTTCAGTCTATGTTTCCAGACAACAAGATAGTGGTCAGCTTTGCATGCGGCAAATGCAAGTGCTCATATTATGCACTTATTCCTTATTTTAAGAAACTGACTTTGTCAGATGTATCGAAGCAAAGCGTCTATGTTATGTTCTTTGTTGAAAACCTTAATCACTATTTACAGTCTAAATGGTTAGAAACGCATGTCAGGCTATGGAATGGATCCGAGGTGAAGACCTAATACATTGGCTCAGAGTTCATGGGCCATTCATCAGCTCAAGGCATCGCTGAAAAAAATTAATAACTTGCTCTCATAGATCAGAATCAAGAATCTTGGCCAGATCTCAATGGACGGATTACATTAAAATAATGTAATATTTAAATGTTTAAAAACATAGGCCTAATTAAAGTACCATAATGTGACCATATAAAATCTTACATGGATTAATTTATTCATTTGAGTGGTATTTTTCACTGGAGCATTGACAGCGGTTTACATCTGTATTAGATCTATAAATAAAGTTAAATAGATTAAAACATATTAAAGTTTAATATGTTTAAATAATAATTTGATTTAAATAATATAGTATCATATTTAATGATAAATATTTAACACAGATTTAAAATAAATATTTTCTTTTTTTTTTTTTTACGTGTGCTGAACACGAGGGGTGTTAACGTGATGTATATAATAAAGTGCTATAATCCATCGTTTTATCCATCTAAGGTTACATTTCACTTCAGATGTGTATTTCCAATTATTTATTTGGATTAGAAAGATTATATTTTTTAAAAATTCCTCTTTTTTTGTAATTGTGCATATCCCTGTTGGTTATTTTGAGGCAGTCCAATGTTACAGTCTGAGGTAAAATTATGTTGATCCCTTTTTACTTAGTTGTTAAAACTGGTCACTATAACAGCTAATGTAATTTTTATTGATCCAATAAAGAAACGGTTATGTAATTTTTCCCCCTACTTTTCAGGCATAGACATATACACTAGATGTCACCTTGGCTATGGCAGTTCATTGGAATGAATACGTCAACATAGCTGCCATCTTGGAACTATGGGGTTAGAATTGTTGCATTATTCCAAATAAATAGATTATGATCCACAAATAAATGTAACGAGATTCACAAAAACATATAAAATTCACAAATAAATGTAAAGAGTTTCAAAAAAATATATCAAATTCACAAATAAATGTAAAGAGTTTCACAAAAAAATATAAAACTCACAAATAAATAAAATATATATTTACAAATGTGTTTAATGTCACAAACATAACTCTACCTGGCATTTATTTGTGAACCGCTGTCTGTGCATTTGTGGATTTGAAACACTTCTAGTGTCGATGTGCAGATAAATCCACAAATAAGTGGACTCCACCCACCATTTACTCAAGCCAATCAAATAACGGCCACATTGAGCTGTCCAATCGTAGCACGTTATCGCTTCAACCAATCACGTTTTGGCTTACAGCCACGGAGAACGGCGGGAACAGACACCGAACTTGAGACCAAAGACTTCAATATGGCCGATCAGGAGGCAAGACAGGTGAGTGATGCTAATCACAGCATCATTGTAAAAATACCCGAAAGAAAAATTACAACGTTATGTGTGTGTGCACGCGTGCTTGTGTGTGTGTGTGAGAGACATTTACACTCTCTCTCTCTTACTCTCATATCATGATGTAGCATGCTACGTTTTAAAATATTTTTGGTATATAATTAGCCATCTACTGTTCAGTTTTTTTCACAATCTAAGAATATAAATTCTATACTGTCCAGTATTCACCAATCATTAGACTAATATTTAATTATGAACAAGGTTTATTGCATTGACCAAATGTTTTGTTTATGTGATAATGCATTATAGAACACAGTGAGGCAACAAGTCCTTCATAGACTACTTTCCAGGGTGACTTTTGCTCTGGAACACCCTCTTCTGGACATTGAATACTTGCAATTTATTTGCCGTCAAGAAATGACTTTGATTACTGCCATGTCAGCAAACATTTGAATTTCACAGAACTTGGTCAGAGGTTTAATGGATTTGGATTCACTTATTCAGCAGCACAAAGAAGGTCAGCAGGTGGCAACTTTAATGGAGATTGAAAGATCACAAGGATGTGGACGTCGTAGAATCCATTTATCAAGAGAAAGACTAATCCACTTTCTGAAGCTTGGTTTATCCCAGGAAACCATCAGTACAATTTTAGGTGTCTCTCGTACAACCATCTATCGTCGGATGAGAGAATGTGATTTGTCAGTCACTTCCCTCTACAACAGCTGCACAGATGAAGAACTTGATTCATTGGTGTCTGAAATCAAAAGCACAATGCCAAACATAGGGTACAGGGTTGTCAGAGGAGCGCTCATTGCCAAAGGACATAGAGTACAGTGGGATAGAATTTGTGCATCTATGCATCGTGTTGATGGTCTCGGTGTTCTCTCACGGATGTCCCAGCTTGGTTGTGTTGCTCGGCGAACCTATTCTGTACCATACCCCAAGTATCTTGTACATATAGATACAAACCATAAGCTCATAAGGTAATGTAAATATATTTTTTAAGAATGTATATTTTTATGTCAAATCAAATGTGATGTGTATGCAAATATTATTAACATTCAGTTACCAAAATATGTTACATGCAGTTTTTAGACACGAGTCTGTATAAGAGATATACAGCTGTCTATTTTAGGGCTAAAGGGAAAGCTAATATGATGACAAATACTTCAGTAATATTATTCTTTTGTCATGCAACATGTTTTTGCTCTGATGTTTTCTCCATTTAATTACCGTAGATACAGCATGGTTATCTTTGGGGGTGTGGATGGATATTCAAGAAAGGTAAGACATTTAAACCTACTTTGTGTAGAATCCGTTTGTAAGAAGAACTGTAATATAAATTAACTGTATTTTAAAAATATACATTTTATATTCTTTCAAAAAATAATGTTTGCCCCAATGGGTGATTTTTGTTTTTCAGATCATGTATTTACGCATTGCAGACAACAACCGCTCTGAAACAACTCTTAGATTTTTCGAAGAGGCTGTAGAGGAGTTTGGTTTTCCCTTAAGGTGATGTTTAATAACCCACAAATTTAACGAATAATAAATTGTAAGTCTTATCAGTAACACTGCACAGTTTTGCCCCTTAGAAATGCTTTTATTTGTTATACCAATCATGTAAAAAAGCCTGTGCAATTTCATTGATGTTTGGGGTTTCTTGAATGGAATGTTACAAAATAGACAATTTTACTTCTTTATGATTTACTAATTAATTTAATTTGGTTGATTGTGTCATCATTTAATTTGAACCAGTTTGCAATTTCTAAGAGTCCATTTTTAAAATGTATTTACAGAGTACGAGGAGATCATGGAGGAGAAAATGTAGGAGTGGCGTGACTGATGTTTCTAATGCGAGGAACAGAGAATGCAAGCTTCATTGCTGGCAAGAGTGTGCACAATCAAAGGTAAATGTTACACATTCCTACTCTGTATCATTTATTGGGATGATGGTTAGAGGATTAGTTCACTTTCAAAATATTTTTTTGCTGATAATTTACTCACCCCGATGTCATCCAAGAGATCCATGTCTTTCTGTCTTCAGTCGAAAAGAAATTAAGGTTTTTGAGGAAATTATTCCAGGCTTTTTCTACTAGGGCTGTAGTACTCGAGTCCGGTCTTGAGACATTTTTCTGTCGTCTCGGACTTGTCTCGGACTCGTTGAATTTGCACTCGGACTTGTCTCGGACTTGGCCATTGGACTCGCCAAGTCTTCTAGTTGGTCTCGTCCGAGTCCAGCAAAAAAAATTAAATAAAAAATGTATCCTTCAAAACAAAACCACATTTGCATGATGTCGCGACTGAAAACGTGTGGAAAACGCTAGGCGCGCCGCTCTCCTTATTTCCAAAGCACTCTGTAATCTGCGTTTGCGCTCCAGTGGCGTCTGCTGTTGCTGGGCAACCATGGCCCGCTCTCCATGATGACGCAGAAGTTTCAGCAAAGAATAAATGGAATTCCAGCTCTGATAATAGATTAATTTAAAAAATGTCTATCCTTGATCATCTGTTTCTCCATCTCAGCTTTCAGTATTGTTCTGGGAAAGGATGTGCATGACCAGCTGTGCACTTGCTGCGACCTGAAAAGTTTAGATGTTTCTAATTTAATTTTCTATGTTAGATTGTGTTTTATTTACGTCTACACCTAGATCGCCTCAAACGTCCCCTTTACAATAATTAAATACTAATTATTGTTGTACAGTATAGGGGTTGCAAGACTTCTGATTTCTACTAGCCGATTTTTTTACAAAAAAAAAATGCTTGAGTTATCGGCTACACATGGTTCATGCTATTGCAAATGAAAACACTAAATCTTTTTTTTTTTAATTGATAAACGCTTATTAATGTATAGCCGTATGCAACAGTTACATGTATAAATTCTAAAAACTTTATAATTATGACATTACATATTTAAATTGTCATGTAACAGCCAGTATTTGTATCTGTAACAATCACAATTTTTTTCCTATCTGCATTCGGATACAACATCGTACAGTTACTTGATAAGACCATTATGACTTTTTATATTTTTTTCGTAGTTATCACTGAACAAGTATGTCGTGTTAAACTAAAATAATTATTAATTTCTAAAATAATATTTATCATGCAAGCAGAGAGATGTCATGACAAACGTTTAGTGATCATTTGAACACGACTGAATCCATTTAATGCACACATTTTCATTACGCAGAACACTTTAAGCGAGTCTATAATGTTTAGTGAACTTCACTAAACAAATGTGTGTGTGCCGCGCAAACCAGCAAAAGGTAAAGATGCAAACATGTAGGACAAGTAGACAATGTATCCGTATCGAAGCTGATTATTAGCCTGCTCCTGAGAGAGAACTGGTTTGGTTTTTGAGAGACTAAGACGCGCAGCGCGGCTGTTTGATTGGTGAGCGCGCTGTACTTATTCCATTCATTCGAATCATATCGTAGCTTTGAATCATTGCCTTTTAAATATATACAAATACTATAACGTGTATGATGTAGCCTATTATTATAGGTAAAATTACTCTTGCAACGCTCTGATTTCTGAGAGATGCGCATGCAGAGAGGCGACAACAATGCGGTGTTTGATCTGCGCTCTTTTCACTCATAAAGTTTACATTCATTCACTTCTGGCGCTGATGCCCTGGCTCACCTGTTATCTAGCAAACACCAGACTGTGTCAGCTTCAGCCGAGTATTCAGGCAGAATTATTCCTTGTGCGTTTTTCTTTTTTTAAGCCATTATCCTTGCCATTCCGAATAAGGTATTCGGCTTCAGGCACAACCCTAATTATTACATTACATATTTTATTTTTACATGCAACATAGATAAGGCCATATAGTAACAGCTCCACGCAATATTGTAATTCTAAAATTCACGTCGTACTTGCAAACACTTTGTGTGAATTATGGTTAATGCATGCTGGAGTAGTTGATTGTTTCCGACAGCGCAGAGTAGTCTATGCAAGCACTAAGTACAGTATGACAAAAATGTCGCTGTATTTATGTGCGCATGCCCAGTAGAGCCAAACGTATCCCTTCCTTGCTGCGCGCATTTGTCATATCCCGAGCTTTGCGTGTGTCTGTGCACTGTGTGTGCGTGTGTCTGGGCATCAGTCATTTTAATTTTTGACCACAGACATAATGTCAGCAAAAGCAGCATTATTAAGTAAATAAAATGAAAATAAAGTACATAAAAATAATTTGTCCTTACAGCTCCGAACTCTGTTCTAGAGGGCCAGTGTCCTTTATAGTTTAGCTCCCAGGATCGGACTGGGGGTAAAACCAGTACTGATTACCAGGGCCCCAAACGAAGAGAGGGCCCTTGAAAAGTAGGAATCTGAAATATATTTTATTTTACCTGGATATTTTCATGGGTGGGGGGCATGGGCTCCCATCAGGACTGCCTATGCATAGGGCCCAGGATCTTGTGTAACGCCCCTGTTAACTTTAACCCTAATTATACACACTTGAACCAGCTAATCAAGCTCTTACTAGACACATTAATCTTCCAGGTGTGTTAAGGCCAGTTGGAGATAAACTTTTCTGGACATTGGCCATCCAGGATCTAGTTTCACTGAAAAAAATTAATCTGAGTGGATGTAAATGTTAAGTAATTAAAATGCGTGATATCAACAATAAAATGTTAAGTTTGTGTCTTTACTTTAATATATCTAGTTTTAAATTAATCTGCATTTGTTCAAAAAACAAGAAAATTTGTATTTTATTGCTTTACAAAATTAATCTAAGTAATCCCAGCCAAGCTTTTTAGGTACACACGCACAACAAACAATACCTTGTTTTATTTACTCGCTTGGTACAAAAAAAAAAAAAACCTCCCCTTCCTGTTTCGTTGGTCTGGAAACCCCTTGCATTCCTAACGAAGACGAACACGCGGACTGAATTTAAGGTAAGAATAAAGCTAGCAAATTAACAGTTAATGTTACTTGGGTTGGTACATTCTTTACAGTTTTCGAATTGCTGTACAAAAACTAGGCTTTAAATGTAATTTGAAGGTTGTTGTAACGTTATGTGGATTTTCTAATTAGCATTAGTCCTACCATGTGGTTACACTGGTAAGTTAAAGTTAGGTGGCTAACTTAGCTGCTTTAAAGCATTCAGTATTAAGCTTGGCATATGTCTAAATACATCTAAGGAGCCACTGAAGCCCATTTTAGGATTCCTTTTTCTCCCTGTGAAAGTGTTTGGTTCTCCCTGATAAAAAAAGGTGATGTGGATGCATTGGAATGCGGGTAACGTTAGTCTCTCGTATACGGGGGACAGCTGCCAGTTGAGTTCACGTAGCATTTACAGCCGCCATTTTATTCGGATAATTTTCAAAATATTACTGTTATCGTTTCATGAAATGTAGTTTTTGAAGTATTTCAGGCGAGAATGTAGTTGTTTTAAACTTAAATATGCGGTTTATTTATAAAGACAGCGTCTATTTAAAAAAATGTGTTTTGCCGATTTCAGAGATGAGCTCCATGCGATCAGCGGGAGCTCCGTCATCATGTATCCGCCGAGAGCAGCTTCAGCTCGGCTAGACCTTCTGACATTTGCCGCTGGCTCTGATGTCTCTTTAGTGGTTCAAGATAAAATATAATTCGTTTGGGTCAAAACGAAACGTTTCTTATCTTTGGCCTTTATTCAATCAATCTATTAATATGTTTTATATAGGTCCTTTTCATTCCTGTCTCTATAGAAATATGAACTTTTGTCATATAGATATTTCGTCATACAGAATGCATACTCCATGAATTATGTGATCTGAAAGAGTGCCCATTAGCGCGCTCTGTCAGTTTCTCTTCGTGGTTTGCGTTTGTTAGGACGGTAGTTTTTACGGTCTATGGTTAGAGCGTTTACAGCTGTCAATCATAATATGTGACCATAATCCTGCCTTCTGCATGACGCAGTTCCCTGTACACTTTCTCATCTGAGCTCCGAGGTAAAAAAAACAACACAAACATTTCATATGAAACTGAAGACAATTAGCTGTCTGATCGGCAGGTCAACTACCTGTAGTTGTTTGTGGAGAGAAGAAAATGTGAAACTATTTTTAATTATAGTTATAGTTATTATTTCCTATGAATTGGGTTTCTTGCATTGGTCAGTTACTAACCATTAACTTACACTGTGTCCTTAACCAGGTGATTCTCCTGACAATAGGCTACACTGGATAAAGGTATGTAACTTTCAATAAATTATATTTAAATGATATAATACATTTATTGTAGTGAGGAAACTGGGGGTAAAGTTATAACTCAGTTGGCAGTTTTTTTTTGCATTTCACAGAGCAAATTTATAGTCCTGTAAAAAAAAAAAAAAAAAAAAAAGTGACGACTTAAGGGGTGTGCCCATATGTTGCTGGTTGCTCAAAGTCGGCCATTGCATTAGTTCCCATTTCCATGATAATCTATTTTTGTTGATCCCATGGTTACATACATTAGCTAAAAAATAAAAAAAAAACTTAGTTTACTTCAACCATTCAAAAATTCAAAAATTGGCTTAAATCACAACACCGCAGCAACCACGTAATCCTACCCAGATTTTTGTTCAGATGGAGAGCAAAGAGCTAAATGCATTCTTCACATTAGCAAACAAAGCAGTAGGTTCACTTCTCTCTGGTTTATTTCACAGGTTTGTGATGACGATGATGCTGCAGCCATCCAAGAGGCCATTACTTCATTTGTGCTCAACATCTTTGTGGTCAGCAAAGCCAGGGATGGAGGTCTCGAGAAGAAAGTTGGAATAGCCATTGAGGGAGCGGAGGTCCTTTTTTGCATTCCCAGTGTAGCACATGCTTGCTCCTACCTTATGGGCCTTATTTATGCCTTGGAACTCAGCTACCCAAAGAAACGTAAATATACCTTTGAGGTATTTCAGAAGATCTTCCTGGAGCTGGAGGATGTTAACAAAAACATGTCCTCCAAAATCCACGATCTCAAGATCAGCTTACTGGCCTAAAAGCGATACAGACATTGTTGAAGTTGGAGGGTTCGAGTTAGGTCCTTCTGTTAAAGTTTTACAGTTCAATTTCTCAGGTTCTCCTAATGCACTCTCAATAGTAACTACTATTGCATTTTCATATAGGGACCATGTTTTGTAAGTCTGTTAATGAGCATTTGAAGGAAACATGACTGTGAAGAAGTGAGAAACGCATGGAAAACATTTTGCACAATGTGAATTTATTGTAATTTTATTTTGATAAGCTAACCTACCCAAAGAAACTGAAATGTAGCCTTTCCAGAAGATCTCCCTGGAGCTAGAGGACAGGAACCAAAAAATGTTTCCCAAAGTTCATGATCTCATGATCAGCTTACTGGCCTTACATTGTTGAATGTAGAGGGTTTGAGTCCCTCTGGTAAAGTTTTACTGTTCAATTTCTCAGGTTTTTTTCAGTGCACTTTCTCAAGTCACACTAATCCTATTTCATATAGGGAACATGTTTGTGATTCTGTTGATGTTAAAGGTGCAGTTGAAGGAAAGATGACAGTTAAGAAGTCAGAAACTATATTGCACAATGTGAGTTTTTTTCAATAGAAACCCAAAGAAACTGAAACGTAGGTTTCTTAGAAGATCTCCATTGTCACACGGGGATTATACATATGATCATACATGTGCAAGCGTGTTGTTTTAAAGTCTTTAGAGTATGTTACTGTACAGGACTGAAAAACGCAATTTTATAGAAAATATTCTGTAAATGTCTCTGAATGGTTTCTTATGAAGACAATAAAGTCTGTCAACTTTCACTTAATGAGCTTTCCTCTGTCACCACCATGAAGCACAATTTTCTATTGTACACAATGTCTCAACCTGTGAGGTGGATATATTTTATTATACTTTGTTTTATACTGACCATGTCAGTTTTTACTATCAAATGGCCAAAATGTCAGCTTTAATGTAATAACTAGATTTCTATATTTGATGAATACATTCTACTGGCATTCTGTTTACAAGTACCAGTGTTGGAACTTTTACTATAGTAGTAAAACAATTACTATTTGCATTTATACTTTCAGTAGAAATACTCAGTTGCTAATTAGAATATCTGAGTACATGTAACTTTAAAATACACTAACAAATTTTACAGTATATCCCACTTGAAATTTGTAATATTGAAATGTAAAAATTAAGTTGGATTCAATCAAAAATGCACATTTTGGATTCTTAAAGTTGTGTAGATCACACACAAAAAAAATGACTAGATCAATACTAAAATTAAGTTAACTTTATGTGCAAATTTTATTTCAACAAACAGAAAAATTAAGTAGTTTGTACAAAGACTAGTCTTGTTGGATCTACGTAATACAATTATGCAAAAGAATTCATCATATTTTTTAAGTAAATCAAGCAGATAATTTTTATCAGTGTTGGAGACCCCTGTCCTACAGAGTTTTTACTTTGCACATGCTTTTTGATCATTACAAATAATAATGTACAATTATTTTCTTAGAATAGGAGATATGCTGTCTCTCGCATCACAAACATTATCAGTAGTTAAGTATGTGGTCTTGAAGAGGACCCTTTTTTCTCTCATTTGGACTCGGACTTGAATTGGACTCGAAACTTTTGGACTTGGACTTGACTTGGACTCGAACCTCTTTGGACTCGGTCTTGACTCGGTCTCGACTAGTCCTGGACTTGGACTTGACTTGGACTCGAAAAAGCTGGACTTGACTACAGCTCTATTTTCTACAATGTTCAAAGAGGGTTCAAATGTCCATCTCAATGCAGCTTCTAAGTCTCTACACGATCCCAGTCGAGAAATAAGGGTTTTATACAACAAAACTGTCATTTTCTTTAAAAAAATAAATAAAAATTTGAGACACTTTTAGCCCAGCACAAAACGAACAATTGTGGATATATATATATATATATATATATATATATATATATATGATATATGATCGTTTTGCTGGATAAGACCCTTATTTTCACCATGGAGCTAATAATGTAATCATTACACATTATGTAATAAGTATTGTTATTGTAATAAACTGTTCATAATTTTCTCAAAACATAAAATCTTGACATTACATTATGAGTTAGTACACCCCATGTCAGTCATTTTTATACATGCTGTTTTATCAGGATTGAACGCCTCTGGCGGGATGTTCGAATGTGTGTCACCACTGTGTACTACAACATTTTACATCATCTTGAGGATTGTGGCCTTCTTGATCTAAGCAGCTTCACCCACCACTTCTGCTGTCATTATGTTTTTTACCTCGTATACAAGCCAGCCTTGATGCTTTCAGGGATGCATGGGATAACCATTCCATGAGGACAGAGAGCAACCTAACCCCAAATCAGCTATGGGAGACTGGCCAGTATCAGAATCCAATAAGTAACCCTGAGGTAATTATTTCCTCTTACAGTACATTCTTGGTTTTGATTTCTTAATCTTTTGAAACCCAACAATTGTGTTCGTTACTGATTTCTTGTGGTAGAAATGTTTTAGTTTAAAGGATAACTGTCTAGAAATCATTTGGATGGTTAAACAACCTGTTCTGGTGATATTGGTGACTTTCCCCGCTACCCCCAGCGTTCCCAGGCAGAAAACCAACCTTGCTCGAGCACTACCATCCCGGCAAGATAGAAACTGGAAGTCTCGCGAGAAGCAAGAACTAGAACAAGAGCAAAACACTAATTGCTTTACGGCAATTTTACAAACACACACGCATGTATGATGTATTACCAGATTACCCACCTCGCTAGACATAGCTCCACACCATACAGTTGGCTTGCTCCGATCAAAACAAACAAACGCGAGCAGTGGTAGTGGGGGGGAGGAGTTCTTTACAACCATGTTGTGATATATACACCCCCCACCCCCCACCCCCCACATCTGTAGGGGGAGTTCGTGGGGAAAACATGCGACAACAAAAAGGAAAATCAGCAAAGAAGTGACTAGAGTTCGCTAGAGTTGCAGAGTTCTCCTTTCAAACAAAGGTGCCCAATCCTGTTCCAGGAGATTTACCGTCCTGCAAAGTTCCATCCCTAATCAAACACACCTGAACCAGCTAAAAAATGTCTTCAGGAACATTCAGTTACAGACAAGTGTATTACTGCAAGATTGTGCCCCCCCTGGTTTAAAATGACCAGAACCACAGTGATGATTTTTCCGGTTTACCTTTAGATGCAGTATTCTGATTTTGCTGCAGTTGAACAAGAGGGTGGAGGAGACACTGAAGAAATTCACTTTGGGGTCAATGTGCCTGCAATTCAGAGGCCTCAATTTACAAATGAGCATCTTGAGCAGCTTGTGTCACAAATTGATCCACTGCAGTAGTCAGAGTCATTTGGAGTTGACACAAATACAGACATTGATTGTAGAAAGGGTCATTTGAAGGGTCTTTTTCTGCAGTTGTAATTTTTGTTGTCATCATGAATGTAAAAGCGGTGTCTTTGAGTCCTTTGGCCAGAGGATAGATTTACCAGGTGACAGCAAGGTTGTAAACGGTCTAGACACCCCATTGTATTTTAATACATTTGTAAATGTATATGTAGTTGGATATACAATCTTTCCAAAGACTTACTGATGTAAAGAATGTTGATATGTAAAATAAAGACAAAGACTTTGGAATAACGGGATTTATTGTAAAATTTTATTTCTTTCTTATTTCTTTTAGTTTATTTAAAATAACTAATGGTAGACAATGAAAATCTCAAATGTAAATGAGTCCAATTAACTACTTCTCTATGTGCAAGGCAACATTTCTAACAGGTGCCTACAAAAAGAACTAGATATGTAATAAATTAAGGGTGTACTCACACTAGGCACGGTTGCCATGAACCGGGCCCGAGTACGATTGTCCCCCCTCCCCACTCCCCCTCTGGCCTGCACTCACATATAGGGTTTCAGCATTCGTGCCGGAGCACGCTTACGCCATTATGGTGCGACGGTTTCGGGATAAACAGGAAGAGCGGCGCTCTATGAACACAATGGAGTCCATCGCTCTGTTTTCTTTGTGGATAATTTTGTGTCGTTTGGTCCACAGCCCTCTCACAGCCTGTTGTCAAACAGATGTGTCGCCTTAGTGGCGCGAAAATCTTCACGTAATTGTGCTGCTCGTATGAGGATGTTTGCAAGGTACCAGCTGAATTGCAGCAAGGACTTTGCAGTTTTTAGTTTTTATGCGTTTTGCACCTCTGCCGTAGACCAAAGCGACCCTTTCCCTGCCATGTTGGTTTTGGAGCGTCTCAAAACCGTGACGCAACGGGTCCTTTTCCGTGCTCCGGCACGGTTAGCGCTCACCCTGCATGCGAACCGCACCCGAGTCCAACTGAACCGTGCCCTGGCCCACCTCTTCCAAGCGGGCCAGGGCCGGCCAATCGAGCCGCGCCTGGGCACACTTCGGAGCACTCACACTAGTCAAACGAACCGTGCTTTGGTGGCCAAACGCACTCGGGCACGATTCAAACTGGCTAGTGTGAGTACACCCTAAGTGCGTAAGAATGTGTGTCTAGACTTAACTGAGTCCAAATCCAGTATATGCTGTATTTGCACAGGATTTTAAATTGCAAACTGTGTAGACAGCAAAAAACTAAATTAAACAAGTTGGTTGATAAATCCTATATCTATAAGGAATTAACAGTTGTATACAAGAACTAGATATGTGAATTAATGAATACAAACCACATATTCTGAAAGTGCCTGTGTATATGCTGTGTTTGCAAAGAATTTTAAATTGCTTGTGTAGAAAGCAAAAACCTAAATTAAACAAGTTAGTTGATAAATGTCATATCTGCAAGGAAGCATCAGTTGTATACAAGAACTGTAGATATGTGAATTAATGAATACAAACCACATATTCTGAAAGTGTCTGGACTTAAACAAGTCCAAATCCAGTCGATGCTGTTTGCGCACAAGCATGCAAAGTAGAAGTTATATCACCCATTGTAAGTATGTCAACAGGAAGCATTAGGGTCCTGCTGCAGGTGGAAGCCTTGAAAAACCTCCCCCTCCAAACTTTAACCTGCAGGCTCTTGGATGGCACCACCCATCCAGTCCAAAATGTCAAGAGCTTTTGTAGCTGGTCTGTGGTAGCTGTGTGGACAAAAATTACAAGATACATACAAAGAACTCAACACTTTTTGTAAGGTTGTACACACTAATATTTAACTTTTTCAAACAGCAAACAACATTAAAGAGATTGTTCATCCAAAAATTTAATTCTGTCATTAATTACCAACCCTCACGTCGTTCCAAACCCAGTAAGACTTTCATTCTTTGTAAAAAAAAAAAATTGTGATTTTGTTTAATAAAATCTGAGAACTTTCTAAACCCTCCATAGACAGCAACATGATTATCACTGTCAAGGTCCAAAAAGATAGAATTATCCATGTTACTACAGTGGTACAACCTTAATATTATGAAGCGACGAGAATACTTTTTGTGCGCAAAAAACAAGCAAAGAAACAACATTCAACTGTCCGTGTAGTAAACAGTGCAGCGTTTCCGCATTGTACATCAGAACACCAGCTCACCATCGTGGTGCTCATGTGAACAGCCACGGACAATAAAGAATCTCCGTTCCGGAAGTGCTGTCTTTACAATGTAAGCTTCGTATGAGACTGACGCAGACTAGAAGAAATTGTTAAAAAAAAGTTGTAATTTTTGAGAACTTCATAACATTAAGTATGAACCACTGTAGTCACTGTGGAAGATTTTTATTAGTAGGGTTTTAATTAATCAAGAATAATCAATGTGAATCTAGCCATTTTTGTTGCTAGTTGTTTTTCCATTATAATCCTATAGGTAAAGGATAGAAAGGAATATGCTTATGTGCTGGAATGAACAGAACTGATGAGAAACATGTGGTCAGACATACAGACATACAGAAAGGGCCTACCAAAACAAGTAGAGGGCCTCTTCTCCCTAGGGAGGTATCAAAATTGCAAGCATAAGGAAAAGACTGACTATTTGGAAACGCCCTGAATAGGGTATATAATGAGATGCTACATAGTATTCGGGAGATCTTCTCACAGAGAATATCTCGGCTTTGTTCCTCTCTGAAATAAAGTCTATCTTCTGGAAATAAAACCCAGAGACTGCGTGATTCCTCGGATGCATGGCAGACAAAAATACACTACATTTGGCACCCCAGATGGGACTGGAAAGGAGCAGAGTGGACGACTGCTTTTGAGCTGACTGATGAGCAACACACACACACAGTGGTGGCCACCATAGAATAAGGTAAGCATTTTTGCTTATATAATTAGTGTGTGTTGTTGACTGGTCAGTTCTGAGCGGTAAGGACACTTAAAATCTCCTCTTCCAAATTTAGAACTAATTAAATAAATAAAAATGCATACTGCATACACATATTTGGTTTACTGAAAGGTCTTTTGGAAAAGGTCTGATTTTAATCTGGATAGTGTAGGCAGAAATACATTGCATGCAATGGTCTGTGTTCATTGTGGGCTGGGCCTATAAGGGACAGCAATACACGTGAGCCAGATGTACTGTAGTATGGAAAGCGCAGAAAAGGCCTTTGGATACCGCTCTGTATATGTAAGATACAGAGGTCTGAATGGAAAGGCAGGTCACTCAGGAGAGTGTGGAGTACTCGGTATTTATGTACGTTTTAAGTAATGTACGTGTCTGTGTGACTGGCTGTGTTTGTGTGAGAAAATCGATTCTATATCTGGTGGAGCAAGAGGTGCTCTCCCCTACTGGACCATCACTTGAGAGTGATTAGGTTACAGAGACGGGCGTGGCTGGTGTTGAGAAAGGATAAGTGCAGGAGCCCTAAAACAATAAAGTTAACTGTATGAAGGTTGTTTTAGAGAAAAATAAATACAAATGTTCCAAGAAATGGACTAATATAGAGATGGCAGATATGGTGGAATATAGCAATAATAATAAATTAATTAAAATAAGATATGCATATATTATTTAATAACTTGTCTTAATATATGAATTTAAAAGATGCACGTGCTTAAAACTTAATATCTAATATGTGAAGACATCAAAAATTTGTATCTTGTTATCTCTGGGACACAGTATGAAAGTTAATCCATTACAAAGTTTCAGAGATTGGGCTTGTGTAAATGTAAAAAATAAAATAAATAACTTGTGCAATGTGGAATGAAAGCAAGATTGGGTGACCAAGTTAATAGACATTTTGATACAAAAGCCAGAGGCATTTTACAATATGAAAGGGAACTAGTTGCTTAAAGGGGGGGTGAAATGCTCGTTTTCACTCAATATCCTGTTAATCTTGAGTACCTATAGAGTAGTACTGCATCCTTCATAACTCCAAAAAGTCTTTAGTTTTATTATATTCATAAGAGAAAGATAGCCTGTACCGATTTTTCCCTGAAAAACACGACCGACTGGAGGCGTGACATGTGGGCGGAGCTAAAGAATCACGAGCGCGAGTAGGCTTTTGTGTTGAGAGCATTTGGAAGCTGTGACATTACCCTGAGGGAAAAACCATCATCCAAAACAAACCATGGCTAACAGTCAGATTCGGCCGTTTATTTATGATCCAGAATCAGATCCAGAGGCTGAAACTGAACGAGAGCAGCAGCAGCAACGACTCGCTCCGAGCGGGGCTCGAACCCGGGTCTCCGGCATGGGAGGTGGAGGAACAAACAAGGAGGCAGAGATATTTGAAGCAGTTTTACTCACCGCCTGCGGTTCCAACACACGATCGTGACCCTTTTTCGTTGGGATTGCATCATCCTTAAGAAATAAACGATACACAAATCCGTCGTCAAACTGGGCCTTGTTTGTAAAACAAGCACCTTCGAAATGCAGGGAACAAACAAAAACACTTGCACAACTCCGTTGATGCTCTGTAAAAATAAACTCCATCCACTGGTCCCTTAATGCTGTTTTTTTGGGTAATCTGTGCAGGGTTGTCTTGCCCTGGCAACCAAAAATACACTTTTGTGACGCTCTCGCTCTGATCAGTGAAGTCTGTTGTGCTCTCAGTGCTCTGCTATATGGGAGCGCGCGCTCTTCCGGCAAAAGTGCCCTTAGGACCCATATAAGGAAATTCTGCTCCATCTAACGTCACACAAAGCCATACTCGAAAAAAAACTTTCCGAAACTTGTGACAAACCGGAAGGAGTATTTTTGGAACAGAAATACTCCTTCAAACGTACAACTTAATTTTTTAAACTTTGTCCATGTTTAGCATGGGAATCCAACTCTTTAACAGTGTAAAAAACTCAGTATGCATGAAATAGCATTTCACCCCCCCCCCCTTAATATCAGTGATACGCAGCATGCAGGATACAAGGAAATGATTGGTAACATCATCACTTTGAGGTACGATATCTATATCAGTAAGATCGATTCCATGCGATATAATTAAATCTAATGTATGATTAATGTAATAAGATAGAAAAATAAGAATTAAATAAAATGCTTATAAGGCAGGACAGTATACTGTAGACTTAATAAATATTAAGACGAGTAGGAATGTACAAGAAAATAATGTGCAAACAGATTGTACAGGGTATTTACATAGCAGCAATAGAGAAAATTTGTTAAATAAATAAATAAAAAAAATACAGAAATTCCATGATTAATTCCAAATTACATGAACTCCAAGTCGGGTCCTCTGAGATGTGTACACCAAGGTACTTGAAGCTGCTCACCCTCTCCACAGGGTTCCCTGATCATAAGAGGAGTATAGGGTCGCTGCTATCTCTTCCTGAAGTCCACAATCAGCTCTTTAGTTATAATCGCATTCATAGAGAGACAATTGCCCTTGCACCATGATGCAAGTTTCTCTACCTCATCCAAGTATGTAACTTCATTATTTTTGGAAATGAGGCTTGGAACCACAATATCATCAGCAAATTTGATAATAGATGTGGAGCTGTGAGAAGACACTCAGTCATATGTGTAGAGAGAGTAGAGCAGGGGACTCAGGACACAGCCCTATGGGGCTCCTATGTTCAGGGTGATGGAGTTGTAGGTGAAGAGTGCAGAGTGAACAATTCAGGCCGAGGTCCACGAGTTTAGAAGCTAGCTTGATGGGGACTATAGTATTGAAAGCTGAGCTATAGTCAATGAATAGCATCCTTACATAGTTCCCTTTGCTGCTGTTAATGTGCTTGAGGGAAGAGAGCAGGACTTAAAGAGATGGCATCTTCAGTAGATCTGTTGGGGCAATAGGGAAACTGAAGAGGGTCTAATGTATCAGGGATGGAGGAGCAAATGTCGTTCTTTATAAGTTTCTCAAAGAAACAATCCCTCAGTGGAAAAAACAGGACAACAATCCTTTAGTGCAGTGTTATGGATCCTGCATGCTAACAAGTCCCACTCTGATTGGCCAGCCTTGGCCATTCCTTCAGTTGTCCATGGACTTTTTCTTCTCCTGGTGTCTTAACTCACAGATCCTTTTGTTTATAGCTGTTTGTATGGTTGGAATCTTCGCCCCCGGGTGTTGCTGAACAACTGCTCAGAGTAGCAGTGGCTTGTGTCCCGTGCTGCCGCCACGATTGGTTATGCGCATGCGCAATATGTTCGCCCGTGGTGCAAAGGTGCGCGAGCGTGGGATCGTGCAGTGTCGTAAACAGGATCATCTGCACATGTGAATAAGGGATCGTGCAAGCAGCAAAGTCGTACCGACATTGATCGAGGATTCCGTTCCAGAAGAAGATAGGCATTGACTGAAATATCATGTTGATGATGAAATGTCTTCAAATGATGAAATGGCAATCAAAAGTGGACTCAAAAAAAAAAAAAAAATGTTGTAATCATTGCTGTTAATGATAATTTAATTTATAATACTCAAATCTACATTTTACAATACATGAATCAGTACATAGCCATATGTGCTCCCTCCATATGGCTATATAATATAAAATAAAATGAATGTAATGCAAAAATTTGATTTGGACTATTGTTAATCAACATCTCTGTAAACCTATACATGAGCTTGCTTAACTCATAAAAAATACTTTGTTTCAATAAACATACATGCAATAATGTAATACTGTCAGGATCCTGCCCCGACAGCCCTGTCCATCTTGTCTCTGTTCCATGTTTCTTTGTTTGTTTTGTGTCTAAGCAAATTGGTTCTGTCTTTGTTCGTGTCTGCCACGTGCTCCCCTTGTCCCACCTCCTTGTTACCCCTGGTCACGCCCCCTTGTTTAGCCCTTGTCTGCTCGATTTTTTTTCACCTGATCCTCATGTGTACTGTCCTATATATTGGAGTTTCTTTCCTTGTGTCGCTGCTGGTTTGTTTTTGGTGTTTACCTGTCTCTTGGCCCAGAATTGATCCCTTTGAGCTTAATAATTATTTTGATCTCTTATCTAGTTGTTTATATCCTTTTTGGTCTTTAGCTTTGTCTAGTTTAAAAGAAAGGGAAATATTTTTGTGTATTCTAATCTAGTTTTGTTTCTCATACGATTTAGATTTTCACTTATTCTTAAGTGATTCCAGTTTTGGATGTAGTTTTTTCCCTACTCTTGGATTATAGCTTTGGTTTTCTTTTGCTTTGTTCTAATTTTGTCTTCATTGGTCTGTGTCGTTTTGAGTCTTGTTTTTGTGTATTGTCCTGTCTTGCCCCCACTCAGATTTCCTGGCCACTGAACCCCTCTGCCTGGAAGCAGCTCACGTGTCAAGTCTCTGGTCTTGTGAGTCTCTACCTGGTGACGAGACTGGTGACATTTGAGTTTCACTTAAAGCTACGGGCTTCCTGTGTCTACCTGGCCCTTCCTCTGGAGCTGCCTACTCTGTGCTTGGGCCTGTGGTCATCTTGGACTGTCTCAGTGGTCATCCCTCCTGCCCGTATTGTTGTCTGCCCTGCCCATCTGTTTGAACCGTGTCACTGCAAATTCCCCCCGCTGTTCCAGTCTACGTTTTGTTAATAAAATACCCTTGTCTCATTCTGCATTTGGGTCCCATTTCTTGCAGATCCCTGACAGAATGAACCAGCCAATTCGGGACCCAGCAATGAGCAACCGTATTGTTCCTCCCAGTACCACTAAGGGGAGACTGGCACTCCAACAGGCAGTGGCATCACTCCGCCAGCAGGGCCGGGAGGTTGTTTCATTTGCCCAGTTTTTCTGGACCATGGCAAGGGGCTTGGAGTATCCGGACTCTACTCTAAAGGAGGCTTTTAATCTCTGCTTGGATGATCCCCTACCACAATGGGAGATGGAGCAACTAAGAGGCATAGATTATTGGACCTTTTCTAAATATTTGCACCATCGCAGAGTCTGCAGGGACCATGCCACCTTCCCCCCCACGCAGAGTCAAATTCAAGACCCTATCCCATCTCCTACGTTGAAGCGTAGGATGAGGAGGAAGAGAGCTGCCCAGAACGCCGCATCAGTTGCAGAGCCGGTTGAATCTGCCCTTGCAGCGCCAGAGTCAGTGGTGCCCACGCCAGAGTCGGTGGTGCCCACGCCAGAGTCGGTGGTGCCCACGCCAGTCAGTCCAGTGTTGAAGTCACCCCAGAAGCTGCCAGTTGTGCACATTTGAGCACTCAAAGATGTAAGAAGAGGAGGGCACCCATTGTGCAGCCAAATGCTCTTCTTTCAGAGATCCCAAGCACACTGCGCCAAGAGGGCCTGAGTCCAGAGTTTGTCAGTCCATTGACCCGGGAGGGTCCTAGTCAGGTGCCCCAGAGTCCAGTGTTTCCAAAGGACCTGATTTTGATGGTTCCTCCAGTGCTCGAGGAGGACCAGTGTCAGGAGAGCTCTAACACATTGGTCCAGGAGGACCAGACTCAGTTGGTCCTGTATTCAGTGGGTCCAGAGGTATACAGTCTGGAACCAATCCCAAAGTCTGTCCAGTCTTCTCCAGTCATTCTAGAGCCAGATTGCAAAGACCAACCTGCTCTCTTACCCTCGCTGAGTCAAGTCCCAGATCATCTTCTGACTCCAAGGAAGCATAGGGCAAGAAGGAAGAGCGCAGCCCAGAATTCTGCATTTGTCTCAGAGTCAGTCAAGTCTGCTCCAGTTATTCCAGAGCTAATCCAGTCCGCCCCAGGCATTCCAGAGCCAATCAAGTCAGATCCTGCTGTTTCAAAGCTAGTAAAGATTTGGTCTTTCATCCCAGAGTTGGCCAAGTCAGCAACCATAATTAAGGTGGTTAAGTTAAACGCAGTCAATTCAGAGGCAGCCGATAACACACTGCTGTGCCCCCAGAAGCCGAATCAAATGAGGGCCTGTGTTGTGCAGTTCGACATTCCCTCCCAGGAGGTCGCTAGTCCTCTGGTCCAAGAGCGCCTAAGCCATGAGACCCCAAGTCCAGAGGTCCAGGATTTCTCAAGTCAGGATGCCCTACCTCCAGTGGTCTTGGAAGACCAGATTCAGAATGTCCCTAGTCCTGTTATCCAGGTGGACCCTAGTCAGGTGGTCCAATATCCAGTGGTCCCCGAAGTATGTAACCTGGTGGAACAACACCCTAAACTGCCCACTTCACCAGTTGTCTCTTCCCTAGTGAAGGAATCTGTGACTGTCTATGTAACTTCACCTGAACCACCGGTTAATCCTGTCATGCCCAAGAGGGGCAATTGTATAAGTCATGTCATGTTCCCAGAGCTTGCTGTTGAGATGGAACCCCCTGAGCCCATGTCGGCTCCAATCTCTGAGCCCAATCCAGTGTCTGTGCTAGCCCCAGAGTCTGCGCCAGTCCAGGAGCCTCTAGAGCCCATCACTGCAACCCAGGAGGGCACATCAGAGTCGAGCCCAGTGTCTGTCTTTACAGGCCAGGAGGGCACGCCAGAGTCCAGCCTAATGGCTGTCTCCGAAGCCCTGGAGCATGCTTCCAAGTCCGTATCGGAATCCATTCTTGCATCTCCGGAATTATTTTCCCAAGGATGCACCCTCTCTGCCCATATGGTCATGGCACCTGAGTTTGTCCCAAGGCACTTCTCGCATCAAGAGTTGGCCCCAGAGGGCATAAAGGCTACTGCCAAGGTTCCTCCAGTAAAACAAGTCCACCTCCCTAGAAGGACCAACAACAAGATCCCTATCCCATCCACCCCTTTAGCTAGTCCTTTTGGATCCCATAAGCCGGAACCTCCCTGGTCCTCCTCAAACTATTCCCCAGGATTATTTTCCTCCCTCCCAGTCCCACCCCTTAGGGTTCCTGGCTACCCTGGAGTTCCAAGCTTTGTTCCCAACCCACCCCCCAAGTTCGTACCTCCCTGTACTGTTTTGCCCAGTGTGGACGCCTGAAGGCGTCCATTAGGGGGAGGGTACTGTCAGGATCCTGCCCTGACAGCCCTGTCCATCTTGTCTCTGTTCCATGTTTCTTTGTTTGTTTTGTGTCTAAGCACATGGTTCTGTCTTTGTTCGTGTCTGCCACGTGCTCCCCTTGTCCCACCTCCTTGTTACCCCTGGTCACGCCCCCTTGTTTAGCCCTTGTCTGCTTTATTTTTTTTCACCTGATCCTCATGTGTACTGTCCTATATATTGGGGTTTCTTTCCTTGTGTTGCTGCTGGTTCGTTTTTGGTGTTTACCTGTCTCTTGGCCCAGAATTGATCCCTTTTGAGTTTAATAATTATTTTAATCTCTTATCTAGTTGTTTATATCCTTTTTGGTCTTTAGCTTTGTATAGTTTAAAAGAAAGGGAAATATTTGTGTGTATTGTAATCTAGTTGTTTTTTCATTCGATTTAGATTTTCACTTATTCTTAAGTGATTCCAGTTTTGGATTTAGTTTTTTCCCTACTCTTGGATTATAGCTTTGGTTTTCTTTTGGTTTGTTCTAATTTTGTCTTCATTGGTCTGTGTCGTTTTGAGTCTTGTTTTTGTGTATTGTCCTGTCTTGCCCCCACTCCGATTTCCTGGCCACTGAACCCCTCTGCCTGGAAGCAGCTCACGTGTCAAGTCTCTGGTCTTGTGAGTCTCTACCTGGCGACTAGACTGGTGACATTTGAGTTTAACTTAAAGCTACGGGCTTCCTGTGTCTACCTGGCCTTTCCTCTGGAGCTGCCTACTCTGTGCTTGGGCCTGTGGTCATCTTGGACTGTCTCAGTGGTCATCCCTCCTGCCTGTATTGTTGTCTGCCCTGCCCATCTGTTTGAACTGTGTCACTGCAAATTCCCCCCGCTGTTCCAGTCTACCTTTTTTTTTTTATATATATATAAAATACCCATGTCTCATTCTGCATTTGGGTCCCATTTCTTGCAGATCCCTGACAAATACAGTTTTGTTTGTACAGTATATCAATGTATTTTAATATATGAATCAATACATAGCAAGGTTGTCCATCCATATACTGCTATATATTTTCAAATATATGAGGAAGTTTCTGATACACTGAAACATATTTTCTAATGTATTGCAATATAAATTCTAGTATATTGCAATATATTTTTGTTTCGTAAGGGATTACCCCAAAACATAACATCAAGTAAAAAAGTTTAACAAAATTAATGTATTTGTGTGTGTTTGATTTACTTATAAGCTTCACATTTTTGCTCTGAAATCCTCTAAAAATTGGGTTTATTTACTTCCATTGTAAGTTTCTCACTACTACCAACAAGCCAAAACTAATTTTGTTACAAAATTACCTACAAAACTAATTGTTGTAATAACACAAATTGTGCCACAAATGCTGTGAATTGAGCTTAACCTTAATTGAAATGTCTCATCCAGAAATATTCCATTTATTGCTTATTTTGAAGTTATTATTATTATTATTAGTTGGTTTGTGTCCCACAAAGACATTTAATCCTGATCCATAAAATTAGACACAGAACAGAGAAACAGTATTTCTTGTTGAAAGATATAGTATTTCTGGCAGAAAGATTTGTACTCCATTAGTCATTAATCATATAATTGTAGCTAATCACAGGTCTGCTTTAGCTTTAAAAGTCCATGATGGCCTTTTATTGTGCTGTGTTCATTGAGATCCACCTCTTTTCATGACCGGTCCCATGGTCATGCTGCTGTGAAGGGTCTTCTAGACCAGATTCTCTCAGCTGGATCTGACGGTTCGATGGGATTCTATCAATCGACTCCTTCGAGCCATTGTGGAGTCATGCCAAAGAATCATACACTTTTCTTCAATTTATGCTTTTGCACTAACTGTTGTATTTAGTCTTTTTGTACAATATTGTAAAAAAAAAAAAAAAAGTGGGGGAAAATTCTAGTCCTAGAAAATTCTCCTAAGCCATATACATTTTTGCACAAGAATATTTATTTTGAAAAAAGTTCCAGTGTTACAATGGCACTGCATAACAGGAATAAACCCGTGCTACAATCTTCTCTCTTTCCGAGTGTGTGTATGTGGGAATCCCTGCAGACTGTAGTTTGTGTTTTTTTAGTCTTGTGGATCAAGGTAGGCAGCGTGACGTACAGTAAATGGCAGCGCTAGAATGTCAGCAGGCATTACTCTTACAGGGTCAGATCACAGATCAAGTAGCTTCATAGTCCAATATGTGCTCTATGGAACAAATTCACTCCAGAATGAAAGATAAGGGAAAGGACTGCCGTCTTTGCTGAAGTAATCCATCACAAATAGATGTAAAGACAATAATGTCATATACAAAAATGGTATATTTTATTTATTTATTTATTTATTTATTTAATATCAGGCCATTCAGCCACAGGAAATATTTTTTAGTCTTTTGAAAAAAAATAGTTTGCAGACAATTATGTTAGGTTTTGTCAGGTTGCAATGTCCCACTTGAAGCATCCAAACCATCTCTGAGGTATGATTTTCTGTTCGTGAAAGTTATTTGTGTTTTTCAGAGATGCAAGTGAACATGAGGCTAGTTTTGCTTTGATTTTCTATGTTTGTATTGATCCTTCTCTTTTGAATAGTATTGAGCAGTATATGTATCCTGTATCTGGGTTTTCATTTGAAGGTTTCCAGTTATTTTGGCAAATGGTTAATGTGATAAATATATCACAGGTACACACCTGTGTATTTTTGTTTTGATTTGTTTTGTTTTAAAGTAGGGTCATGTGGAATAGATTTTTTTGTGGTAATCAACATTATGCCACATGTGCTGCATGAGCTTAAACTGTATTAAAACTGAATTATTCATTTAAAAATGATTATTCATTCTGCATGACTAGTCCTGTGAGTAATGGTGGAAAAACTGTAGTAGTCTAGGTGCATTTGCACATAAAGAGCCAAAGCCAGAGGACATCAGTGTTAATTTTGACAGCAAATTCGGATTTAGTCTTAGTCTTAGTCTTTTGAATAACACACCATTTAGTTTTAGTCACATTTTAGTCATCTGAAATGTTTTAGTCTTAGTCTAGTTTTAGTCGACTAAATATCATAAGAGTTTTAGTCTTAGTCTAGTCTTAAGTCTTTTAGTCTTAGTCTAGTTTTTTTTTTTAGTAGAACAAAGTCAACTTAGTTGACTTGACTAAATGTTTCCATCAGTCTGTTATGGAATGGTATTTATAAAATAAACATAAGGCCTGCTCTCAATGAAAAATATACATGCTGAAAAAGATATGCATTCGTCCTGAATGATATGCAATGCATATGACATTATTTCAAGATGAAGTACAGTATTATTGAAATAGACAACCACCTATATTATATTTGTATTGTATGTTCATTCTATTTCTTTATTTGTGCTATTTACACAAAGTTTACATTTTTTTAAGTTTGTTTTTGTTCATTTAAAATAGCACTGCATAGTCTTCACTGTAAAATAAAATACACAATCAAACCAAAATGTATTCAGACACCTTCAACGTTTCTTAGAATATCACAGTTTATTTGCTGTAGTTTAGAAATTGGTAATAAAATATGACAATAACTCGGGTTAAACTGTGTCAGAACAACAAATTCATCTTGATAATGTCGGATGCAATGCTTAATTTGGTTCAGTCTGTGGTGTGAAAAGGTTGCATTAGCAATTAAAGAAAGAAACATGCTCAGGTCCCTAATAATTTTTTTTTTTTTTGTATTTTTTAGTCACTAGTAAAACAATATCATCTATTCTATCTGATTTTTGGATTGACTTTGGATAAATTCTTGTTAAAACTACAAAGTAATTCAATCAAGAGCAGTGAGTGATTTACTTTCATTATCATACATTAAAGACACTGACAGCAGAGCTACTAAATTAGGCGCGGTCACTTTAAGAGACAAATGCATCCATTATAAAGATACGCATCCGATTTCTTTCCAACTCTTTACTTTCACTGAAGACATAACTACAGACTTTTTCGAACACACTTTCCAAGATGGGTATTTCGACATATTTAGTATGTATTTGTTGTTGGTACAAAAGCAAGAAGACTTTGAGACGCGGCTCTGCTTGCTCCCTGAACACCAGAACACCGCGTTGCTGAATTGAGCTCTTTCACTTTTCGCTCTTTTTCTTATGTTTATTTAAAATGCGATTTGTATTTGTTCGTTCAGGTGCAGGAGGACGCAAACGTCCTGAAGGAGAGCTTGGTTCAGTGTTGCGCGAGTAACCAGCTGCTCTGCTCAGTTCAACTTTCCCGCATCGCGGGGCTGAAGCCAACTTGATGTGTTGAATGCTCGGAGCACGTTATAAAACGTATTCTTAAAATACACATTTCTGTTTTAATAAATGCTCATATTAAATCATAGCATTACACATAAGTAGGTACAAAAATAATCAGTGACGCATAAAAATTTGGGTCGCAATGGCATTTCAAAAGGTCGCAGTGTAGTTCCCTGTGTAAACAACTTAACTGTTATGAAAACGTCCTCAAAACTGTGCGAATTTCTGCAAACTCATCTTTGATCTCTTTTCTGTGTAACTGCTGCTGCGTTTGTTTAGCTGTTGCGCTTGCATTTGCCACGGCTTTTTAAAATGGCTCGGCTGCTTCTGCATAGATCAACCTACCCTCAAAGATTCGCTCTGATTGGAATTCTTCTCCATTCGTCCCTCCCATATATTTTCATCTCATTTTTATTAGTTGACTAAAGTGTCAGTTATATTTCGTCACATTTTTCGTCATCATATCTGACTTTTTATTTAGTTTTTATTTAGTTTTCGTCCGTGAAAAAGGTTAGTTGACGAATATTTTTCGTCATAGTCTTTGTCAACGAAATTAACACTGGAGGACATTATTCATTTTCGACGAGAGTTGTCAATGCCCTAGTAATAGAATTAATCAGGCTGTAAGGCCCTTTTGTGTCATGACGATGTTTGCCATTTGTCTTTACGAAATATGTAGTTTAGGTTTTGCAAGAAAATAGGGTGGTGTCAAATCAAACGGATTCAATTTCACCAACAAAAAAGATTTATCAGTGCTGAAAGCTATTTCAGAAAAGTAAACTGCATTTGCAAGGTAATATCATAGAGAGGCTGATATTTACAGTATTTGATATTCTGCTGTCTTTGTGACAAAATGGGCACTTTGTGACTGCTGCCTTCAAAGTGCATTAGATCATAAGCGAAGTAAATGACAAAAACAAACTGAACATGCAGCTGTAAGCAGCAATCAGCAGGCTCCAAACACTAGTGACCCATGTGAATGATTAGTCATCCCTCTCAGGTACGTCGATGGGGGGGAAAGGGTAAGCGAGTGCAATGGAAATGATTACATCTATTTTTCAAATTTTTTTATCATTGTTGATATACATCGAATGATTCGTTCGCGAACCGGGTATCATACACTGTTGTGTTTTAAACTCTCTCACAACAGACAATGAGAAGAGAAGACAATGATGAATAAAGTCATAGTTTTTGATATTTTTGGACCAAAATGTATTTTCGATGCTTGGTGTCGATGTCACATGGACTACTTTGACGATGTTTACACACAGCTTCAATGGAGGGACTGAGAGCTCTCGGACTTAATCAAAAAAATCTTAAACTGTTTTCTGAAGATAAACGGAGGTCTTACGGGTTTGGATCGACATTCTGAACAGTGCAGATGAACAGCTAAATATTTTTTTTTATTGATTGCGCAAACTGAAAACATAAATAAGAAGCAGGAGACTTTCAGACATCGCAGTACTTAACACTCAGTGGGTGTTCATATTTATGTAGATCTGGATAAGACAGAGAATTGCTTTGATGCCATATCTGGTGGACACCATGTAAACCTTGATAGATTGTTTTGATATGAACCATTTGCAGATGCTAATTTCTGATTTTCTATAAAAATCTTCCTCAAAAAGCATAAAGAATTAATTACAATACATTTTAAGTATATATATTTTCTTGCTTCAGCCCTCATCTTTTCACTATGCTTTATACAATAAATCATTCCAAAGATACAAGACACGTTTATCTTGGAAGGCAGCATAACCATGCTAACCAAATACCACTGTCAAATATTCCTGTGTCCAGCATTTACATATGTGGTAGAATTATTTATTATAAATCATCTGCAATATTCACATGACATGTATAACAATAGCATCTTAGAGCTCTATGTGCTCTGTAGACGTTTTCATGTTTCTCTGTATAAATGTCTGTGTTTGTGCACTCTTTGAAAAAATAGGTTTGTTTAGCTGTCATGTTCTTTGTATCACTATCGAAATTAACAGTGGCTGACACTGGCATATCTGCATTGTTGAATATTAATTCCAAATGACAAAAAGACCTCTCAGTGAGGATTCAATAGCCAGGCACACAGGCACACATCACAAGGAAGAGAATGAACACTCATCGAGCAGGTCTGTTCACTCCACTCCCTCATACACCATCCTTCCATTTGCTTCTTACCAGTCCTTCTGCCAGTCACGTCTCCCACAATGTCAAAAGAGTGCATGTTCATTTGGAAAGCATACTGTTCCCCCCTCTATAAAATTAAGGACAAAGGAGCTCTGCTTGCCTATGGTTTGAGCAATCACTTGAGAAAGCTCCAGTGTGATAATAATTCATAATGACAACTCCATCTCCAATCAGAGCATGGCAGAGCCCTCCAAAGCCCTGATGTGGGTGATTCAGCCACACACTGCTTCAACCGAGCAGAGCCACAGAACCCCCAGTGTGCCAGACACACAGCTGATTAGCTCCAAACCACTCTCCACAAAAGTGGACTCTAACAAAAAAGTTGTTTTTAGAATAAGTATGTTTTTTTTTTATGTTTGTGAAAGTCTCATATGCTCACCAAGTCTCAAATTATTAGATTAAAATATAGTAAAATCAGTAATATTGTGAACTATTTTTACAATTTTGATTGTAATACATATTAAAATGTGTAGACTGTGTCTGTTCCACGAACTAGAAAATACAAAAAACGTCCAAACCAAGTTCAGGTTAACAATTTAATTGAGGTTCAACAAATAAAAAACAAATGCAATATGGATAAACAAACGATAAAGATTGGCTTATTGAATATCAGATCCATTTCTACAAAAACACTTTTTGTAAATAATATGGTAACTGATCATAATATAGATGTGCTCTGTTTGACAGAAACCTGGCTAAAACCTGATGATTACATTATTTTAAATGAGTCCACCCCTCAAGATTATTGTTATAAACACGAGCCGCGTCTAAAAGGCAAAGGGGGAGGAGTTGCTTCAATTTATAATAACGTTTTCAGGATTTCTCAGAGGGCAGGCTTCAAGTATAACTCGTTTGAAGTAATGGTGCTTCATATAACATTATCCAGAGAAACCAATGTTAATGATAAATCCCGTTATGTTTGTACTGGCTACTGTATACAGGCCACCAGGGCACCATACAGACTTTATTAAAGAGTTTGGTGATTTTACATCCGAGTTAGTTCTGGCTGCAGATAAAGTCTTAATAGTTGGTGATTTTAATATCCATGTCGATAATGAAAAAGATGCATTGGGATCAGCATTTATAGACATTCTGAACTCTATTGGTGTTAGACAACACGTTTCAGGACCTACTCATTGTCGAAATCATACTCTAGATTTAATACTGTCACATGGAATTGATGTTGATAGTGTTGAAATTATTCAGCCAAGTGATGATATCTCAGATCATTATTTAGTTCTGTGTAAACTTCATATAGCCAAAATTGTAAATTCTACTTCTTGTTACAAGTATCGAAGAACCATCACTTCTACCACAAAAGACTGCTTTTTAAGTTATCTTCCTGATGTATCCGAATTCCTTAGCATATCCAAATCCTCAGAACAACTTGATGATGTAACAGAAACTATGGACTCTCTCTTTTCTAGCACTTTAAATACAGTTGCTCCTTTACGCTTAAGAAAGGTTAAGGAAAACAGTTTGACACCATGGTATAATGAGCATACTCGCACCCTAAAGAGAGCAGCCCGAAAAATGGAGCGCAGCTGGAGGAAAACAAAACTAGAGGTATTTCGTATTGCTTGGCGGGAAAGTAGCATATCCTACAGAAAAGCATTAAAAACTGCTAGATCTGATTACTTTTCTTCTCTTTTAGAAGAAAACAAACATAACCCCAGGTATTTATTCAATACAGTTGCTAAATTAACGAAAAATAAAGCCTCAACAAGTGTTGACATTTCCCAACACCACAGCAGTAATGACTTTATGAACTACTTTACTTTTAAAATCGATACTATTAGAGATAAAATTGCAACCATTCAGCCGTCAGCTACAGTATCAAAGTCAGTGCACTATAGACCCCCTGAGGAACAGTTCCACTCATTCTCTACTATAGGAGAGGAAGAATTGTATAAACTTGTTAAATCATCTAAACTTACAACATGTATGTTAGACCCTATACCATCTAAGCTCTTAAAAGAGGTGCTTCCAGAAGTCATAGGTCCTCTTCTGACTATTATTAATTCCTCATTGTCATTAGGATATGTCCCTAAAACCTTCAAACTGGCTGTTATTAAGCCTCTCATAAAAAAGCCACAACTTGACCCCAGAGAACTAGTTAATTATAGACCAATCTCGAATCTACCTTTTCTGTCCAAGATACTAGAAAAGGTGGTATCCTCACAATTATATTCCTTCTTAGAGAAAAATGGTATATGTGAGGATTTCCAGTCAGGATTTAGACCGTATCATAGTACTGAAACTGCTCTCCTTAGAGTTACAAATGATCTGCTCTTATCATCTGATCGTGGGTGTATCTCTCTATTAGTTTTATTGGATCTTAGTGCTGCGTTTGACACAATTGACCACAACATTCTTTTGCATAGACTTGAACACTTTGTTGGCATCAGTGGAAGTGCATTAGCATGGTTTAAATCGTACTTATATGACCGCCATCAGTTCGTAGCAGTGAATGAAGATGTATCATATCGATCACAAGTGCAGTATGGAGTACCTCAAGGCTCAGTTCTAGGGCCGCTTCTCTTCACGCTTTATATGTTACCCTTGGGAGATATCATCAGGAAACATGGTGTTAGCTTTCACTGTTATGCTGATGATACGCAGCTCTATATTTCCTCGCAGCCCGGTGAAACACACCAATTTGAAAAACTAATGGAATGCATAGTCGATATAAAAAATTGGATGACGAGTAATTTCTTACTGCTAAATTCAGAAAAAACAGAGGTGTTAATCATAGGGCCTAAAAACTCTACTTGTAATAACCTAGAACACTGTCTAAGACTTGATGGTTGCTCTGTCAATTCTTCGTCATCAGTTAGGAACCTAGGTGTGCTACTTGATCGCAATCTTTCCTTAGAAAGCCACGTTTCTAGCATTTTTAAAACTGCATTTTTCCATCTCAAAAATATATCTAGATTACGGCCTATGCTCTCAATGTCAAATGCAGAAATGTTAATCCATGCATTTATGACTTCAAGGTTAGACTATTGTAATGCTTTATTGGTTGGTTGTTCTGCACGCTTGGTAAACAAACTACAGCTAGTCCAAAATGCAGCAGCAAGAGTTCTTACTAGAACCAGGAAGTATGACCATATTAGCCCGGTCCTGTCCACACTACACTGGCTCCCTATCAAACATCGTATAGATTTTAAAATATTGCTTATTACTTATAAAGCCCTGAATGGTTTAGCACCTCAGTATTTGAATGAGCTCCTTTTACATTATACTCCTCTACGTCCGCTACGTTCTCAAAACTCAGGCAATTTGATAATGCCTAGAATATCAAAATCAACTGCAGGCGGCAGATCCTTTTCCTATTTGGCGCCTAAACTCTGGAATAACCTACCTAACATTGTTCGGGAGGCAGACACACTCTTGCAGTTTAAATCTAGATTAAAGACCCATCTCTTTAACCTGGCATACACATAACATACTAATATGCTTTTAATATCCAAATCCGTTAAAGGATTTTTAGGCTGCATTAATTAGGTAAACTGGAACCGGAACACTTCACATAACACCGTACTTTCTACATCATTAGAAGAATGGCATCTACGCTAATATTTGTCTGTTTCTCTCTTGTTCCGAGGTCACCGTGGCCACCAGATCCAGTCTGTGTCCAGATCAGAGGGTCACTGCAGTCACCCGGATCCAGTACGTATCCAGACCAGATGGTGGATCAGCACCTAGAAAGGACCTCTACTGCCCTGAAAGACAGCGGAGACCAGGACAACTAGAGCCCCAGATACAGATCCCCTGTAAAGACCTTGTCTCAGAGGAGCACCAGGACAAGACCACAGGAAACAGATGATTCTTCTGCACAATCTGACTTTGCTGCAGCCTGGAATTGAACTACTGGTTTTGTCTGGTCAGAGGAGAACTGGCCCCCCAACTGAGCCTGGTTTCTCCCAAGGTTTTTTTCTCCATTCCTTGCCGCTGTCGCCTCTGGCTTGCTTAGTTGGGGTCACTTCATCTACAGCGATATCGTTGACTTGATTGCAAATAAAAACAGACACTATTTCAACTGAACAGAGATGACATCACTGAATTCAATGATGAACTGCCTTTAACTATCATTTTGCATTATTGAGACACTGTTTTCCAAATGAATGTTGTTCAGTGCTTTGGCGCAATGTATTTTTTTTAAAGCACTATATAAATAAAGGTGATTGATTGATTGATTAAAATGTCATTTATTCCTGTGGTCACATTCTGCTTTGGTTTCTGATCTTGTTTTCATTTGTTCCTTTGGTTTCCTTTGATAGTTTTTTTTTGTGGTTAATAATTAGTATCAGATGTTTCTTGTTGAGTTTATCATTTACTTGTGTATTTATGCTCTCAGTTTCATTAGTTCATGGTTTATTTCCTGCATGTCTCTACCTGTGAAAAGTTACACCCTGGATCTAGATCCTAAAACTCCATTCATCCCACAGCCTGGGCCTGATGCTACGCCTTTCCTAGAGCTAGAGCTAGCCCCCATGTATGTCCTGAAAGAAGTACTAATACAACTTGACACCCTGGAGGGCAAATCGCACCCTGGTTTATTGGACTCCCTGGTTTTCCTGGCCTTTCCTGCTCCGCTTTGTCCCACCTAATCTCAGTGCTTAATTTGTAAATTGGGAGGTACCGGAACAAAGCGGGGCAACGGATCCGGCACGTGATTACAGAAGGGAGAGGTAAAGGAGCACTCGCGCAACCACATTGATGGACCAGTTTAAGTGATTAAGAGCGTGCATCAATTGCTTTTATAGGGTCTGTAAGGTCATGAATAACATGGGAATGCAATGCGATTTTAAAACCACAATTTCCAGGCCTAAAAACTTTTCAGAGGGGGACTATGTGTCGCATGCTTTTAATTAAAATTTTAATGAGGGAAATTCCTGCAATTATTCAACATAGCTTGTAGGTTTGAATAATAAAATAAATCCACACAAAGTCTAAGATTAAATCAGTCATTTGAATCCATGAACTCTCTCAGAGCGCGCTTCTCATCAGCGCATCAGTTACCTGCACGCTGCGATACAAGACTCATGACTCGCATTTCAGGACAGCTGACAGAACTGTCATTTGACTAATCGGGTCATTATTGCATTGTCACAAAAATTTATAATGATTCGCATACCTTTTTAAGAATTTTAAGCCATTTGGTACTCACGCTCCAAAGGCTGTATTATGCCCTCACAGTCACATCCAAAGCTTGTGCGTCTAAAGCTGACTCGCAAGTATTATATAAGAGTTATTTTCCGTAGTTTGTTGAGTTTAAGCAACCAAATACAAACAATATGATGTCTGATGGGTGTTGACATATAAAACATACAGGGGGAAAAAGAAAGAATAGGGGGAACAAATCAATAATTAAACTGCACTGCGTCGTCAGTGTTGGTGTTGTATCAGACGCTTGCAATTAACATCAGCCTATATGAAAAACATATGGCAAATGAGGAGATATGTGTTTCGTCCGCATCCGAGGAAAGTGCAGCGCATTATGCCATTATCACCTTTTACAGGTTAGGATATAACTTTTTTTTTTGTTCCGGCACAAATTAAGCCCTGCCTAATCTCCAAGCTCCTTTGTCTCTGTTGGCTCCATATAGTTCTACACCTGCCCAGCTCCACATCCGGGCATCCCAGTCTGCTGCTACTCCAGCTAATCACTGTCTTCGTGATTACTAGAAAACTACAGTCATGTGAGTTTTATATGAGTTAGAGTTAAAAGTCTGCAAGACAGTGGCCCTCCAGAGTTTGCCCATACCTGGCCTATGTTGGATTCTCCACTCTACCTCATGCCTTCAAGGCCAGGACTCCACCTCATTTGGCTCTGCCTTAGCTCCTTGCTCTCTCATCAACTATGTGGCTCTGGCTAGGCTCCCATGCCTCTGGCTCAGCCTTGGTCAGACATCACCCTGGTTCCACCACAGGCTTCTAGGCTTTAAGCTGTATCTCAGACCTCCACTGCTTTGGCTCCACCAGGCTCTTCTTTCCCTTCCTAACTGCACCACTGTCCTCACTCTGCATCACAACTGGCTCCACCTCAGTTCTGCGTTAACCCTCCAGTCCATTGAAATCACCCTGGATCTTCAGCTTCGCTTGGGTGTCCACCTTAGTTGGTTTTGCTTTTCCCTTTCGGATCCACCATGAACTATTGGCTCCGGAAAATTAGTCTTTGCATTACGGGAATAAATTGCATTTGAAAATATGTTTAAACCATAAACAGTGACCATAAATACACTGGGCTGCCCAGGCATAAAATAAATATATTTAAATTGTTCTTTTTCAGACACACTTACTATATTTGAATTACACTATACTTGCATATTAAATGCATTTTGAAACAAATTGTATTTCAATGAGTATTTCAAGTATTTCAAGATATGTTTGAATTCAATGTATTAATCTATTTACAATATATTTAATATTTTGAAATTGTTTTACAGCAACCACTTTAAGTATACTTAGTGCAATTTTAGTGTATTTCTTAAAATACATTTTACATTACATTTACATTGCATTTATTCATTTAGCAGACGCTTTTATCCAAAGCGACTTACAAATGAGAACAGTGGAAGCAATCAAAAACAACAAAAAGAGCAATGATACATAAGTGCTATAACAAGTCTCAGTTAGGTTAACACAGTACGAGTAGCATGGGCTTTAAATAATAGAATAAATAATAGAATAAATAAAAGAATAGTGCAAGTTAGTGTTTGAGGTCTTTACACACACACACACCTTCAAATGTATATATATGAGGGAGTGCATGTTAGCATTACCACAACAGACACATGCACTACCTCTGCTGCAAGTGCCTTCCAGCATTACAAAACAGAAACTACAACAACAACAAAATTAAACAACCATATTTTTACATGAATGACTGAAAGGAAGCACAAAGTTAACTACCTGGAATAGACACATTGCTAACGCTTTTCTTACAAGACTAACCCTGACCGAATCACCCTCTATCAGGCCTGATTCATTTATCTCTATAACACTTACTATTCCTTTGCATGTCTCTGCACTCATATTTCAGATTGTCTTCTATAGCAGCTGATCTGAAAAACAATAAACTGTTAATATTTCACACTCACAAGGGCGAATAATGATTGAGGATTTGTTTTCTTTTTATGGAGTGCACTGAGAACAATGTACATTGTCGGTAATAAAGTCAAAATCCTTCCCTGCAGCCTCAGCAGTTTCATATGTAGCCTACTGTATGCTCTCTTATAAACAACCCTTTTGTTGCTTGAATTTAATCCTTGTGTAACGGCCCACTGGACGCACTACAGGATCATCCCCAAATAAAGAGAGACACTTGGTGAGCCTTTTCACTTTGCATGTTTACTGCAAGCATAAATTGAGACAGTGTTACAATCATCTTTTCTGGATCACCAATCTCTCTTCAGAGTGCTTCCCGCAAACTCCACATATTACAAGATGTATTTTCTTTACAGTATTTTAAATTGTTTAATAAATTTAATAAAATGCATAACACCAAAAGCTTTTATGAAGAATTAATAAGATTTATGACTTCTAAAAATTATTAAAACACAAATGAAACTAAATGAATACAAAAACTCATACCTGCAGGCATAATATGGGCAGTGTTGCAATCATCTTTTCTGCACCACCAATCTGCAAATACATCATTCTGTTTTTTACATTGTCCCATATTTCTAATATGCAGGGGAATTAAAACATCAAAGTAACAATTCACAGTTTCAGTTTCTTCTCCTTAACAAACATAACATGCTTTAAGTCATGAACTACATTTCCCAAAATGTACCGCTGATTACTGGCGCGCATTTCACTCTGTGCAGCTAAGATTAACCACTCTTGTCATCAAAACAGATTTACAGTATGTGGAACTCAGATTAACATTAACAAGCATCATCATACTTATGAAATTCACATATGACATTAACTGATACTTCAGACATTATACTGCTCATAGAAATATGATGCGATCACAAGTCAAGTCAAGTCACCTTCATTTATATAGTGCTTTAGACAAAATACATTGGGTCAAAGCAACTGAACGACATCCATTAGGAAAACAGTGTGTCAATAATGCAAAATGATAGTTAAAGGCAGTTCATTGAATTCAGTGATGTGATCTCAGTCTAAAGTGATACAGTTTATATACTATATTAAACATAAAGAACCATCTATTTAACACACAACAGGGTCATGACAAGTATTACCAGCATATTTAGTTTTGATTCGATCATAACCTCTATTTTTTTTACTCTAAGGCCTTGTTTGAGTTGTCCATTAACAGAGACACATACCTCTCTTCAGAGTGCTTTCCACAAACTGAAGAGTGCAACACGCAAGGAATACACCATTGGTTGAAGAAGGGGGAGGTTTATACCAAATCGGTAACACAAAAGAAAACAACACATCTTTCTGGTTCAACTCATACAGTACAGGGTAGTAGTGCTATTATGACGTCCGATAAGCACAAAGACTAAATGCTAGGTAAAACAATTACAATTTGCATTCTGAGTCAATTTCATATTCCAACGTTCCCCACCTTAATGAAATATGGATAATCTCTCATTATCATGGTCAATATCTCTCGGCACCTGATTATGAAGCAACTGGTGTCTATCTGTCAACAATATTTAACAAAGTTTGATGAATTATAAATTTTTTACACTATTACATGTACATTCACCCTTCCCAATTTCATCAAACTTTATGGAATAAGGGAAAAGGTTATGAAAGGGTACACATTTTTCCTTACATGACCTTTAAACCGTGACGTGAAGTCATCTGTGAAGACTGCAGATTAATCTGCCAGGTATATAAATGCCCATACACATTTATCCACAGATCAGTTAAATGTTCCCCCCCCCCTTTTCTTACAAACTGTATTTACCTTCTTTTAACTGCATTATCATGGCCCTTTTTTAAGCTCATATCACATTTTAGCTTTCAACAAAGGTAGAGAGCATCTGCATCAAAGCAGTAAGAGCCTCTTTTTTCCAGGTTCAGCAATCATCATACTCATGGAATCCATTAACTCCAGAGACTTCATAGGATTGGATCTCTGGCCCTCAGTCTGAAGCACCCAAGCAGCTGTCCTCTGGTCAACATAGTATACATCAGCATACTGTCACGGGCTGAAGAATCACACGACAGGGTTTAGTGCAAAATGAAGCCCCGGAGGGTGTATTTATTGAAGGGTGCTCTGTGTAGTGCTGAATCCTGTGGTGTCCAGTGCTCGTCCTCGGTGCCACGTGATCCTATTTGCCGGCCGGCTGAGTGCAAGGGAACTTGGGGTCCGGTGCTCGGGTGGCGGGCTGGTCGATCCGCAGCTGTCTAGAGGGACAAGAGACACAACGTTAGTTTCAGTCATCTGAAGATCCTCTCTTCCATGTGTCACCTTCAGCCACAGCGTTTATAGTCCTCTCCTCAACCGCTTCAGCTGGGAACGATCAGCCCGCTGTGATCGCGTGCAGGTGAATCTCCCTCGTTGCCAGGGCGACGCTGATAGGTGCCCAGGACATGGCTCACAATACACAGGTGTCCCTTCTTTCTTCGTCCATTCCATATCTAAATCCATAATTTGTCAAGGTTAAATACAGTCAATTCTACATCATTCTGACTGATCGGAAGGAAATTTACAGGTAGTATGAAGTTCCTATGAACTTCTTTGTGACAGGATCCTTGACCCTCTGGAGTCTAAGGGTATTTTTAGGGCCTGGAGAAGTTTTGTCATGCCCTGACATTTGTGCTTTTTTCAGTTTCTTATAGATATCTAAATAACTAAAGTTTAATCTCACTGTAATCAGCACAAACTGGGCTATAATAATATGTGAGCAGCATGTATGTACATGATTGTGTTTTGGAGAAAAAATATATAATGCATGGTTGGTGAAAAACTAAAAATGTTAAATCATTTGAATAAGGCAATAAAACACATACAGAACATTGGTTCCCGGGACATTTGAGAACAGGAGCTTGTAGCCTAGAATCTTTCTTTCTAAATTATGTGAAAATCATCTTGTTTACTCACTTACAGAAAACAATATATTGATTTACATTTTCTAAGACACTTTTTGTTGGTAAAAGTCATATGCGAGTAGGCGTCAACTATCATGAATGTCTTTGTGATTTACACCTGAAAAGACAAAGACCCGCATAATGAGCTGCATAATGAGCCGTTCCCCATAGGGTGGTGTTAAATTTCCTTACTCCTGATACTTCCAGTAGCTCAGCTATATGTCTGCGCGCAAAATTTCGTCCTTGGTCAGAGTGGATCCCACAAGGAAAACCATACACACAGAAGAATGTGCCAATTTGATTAAATGATCTGTGAGAACGAGTACATCTACATTGTCGTAATTTCTCCCCTCAGCATACCAAAAATCAATGCACACTAGTTCTAGTGGCTCACAAGTTTTGACTGATTCTAAAGGTGCTCGGCATCTGGCTCTTACTGAGAACACATTGCTTGCATTGTGTCACATATTTCCTAACCTCGTCGTCCACGCCACTCCAGAAAAATCATTGACGAAATAGATGGATGGTTCTAGTCCAGTCCTGATGGCCTACATCGTCATGAGTTCCCCTTAGGATGGTTGTCTTCAGAGAGCTAGGCACTACAAGCTGATACCTTCTCTTTCCAACTTTATCCTTAGATCTCCTATAATGGACTCCATCTCTAATCTCCCACTTTTCCCAGTGCTTCAACATACAGAGCACCTGAGCTGTCTCGTGAACCTTCTCTCTCCGTGATGGCTGTATTTTTCTCTCGAGGAAGTTGATCACCCGCACCACCACATCATCTTCTGTTTGTTTCTTTCTTATTTCTGCAACAGTAAACTCTGGGAGGGTGGACAGACCACATGTATGGCTAATGAATTGGGATCACTGAGCTGTGCGCACTGGTAAGGTGTAATCCCAGTATAGACTGGACTTTATAATGCATTTCACCTCCTCCCTTCCCACTTCTTCTTTGACTCTACATTCATTCTTGCCATTATGTTGCTCTTGAGAATTGACAGATAGCTTGAACGCATTCCGAAAGGATTCGAGACTCGTGTGATTTGTCTTGTTGCCTGTTACGGTAATTCTAACAACTTTTGCCAACGGCTCACGACTAAGGAGATCTTCTGGAATGTTCTGTGATCCTGGAATGTACTTAAGCTCAAAGTCTTGCTCAAAAACTTTGAGACCCACTGTTGTTCGCAAGCGTCTAGCTTGGGCTTGGTCATTATGTATGTTAATGGTTTATTATTGGTTAGCACTGTGAAGTGAGCCCCTTTTAGCCAATGAGCAAACTTATCACACACTGCCCATTTAAGTGCAAATAACTCTAACCGATGTGCTGGGTACCTAGCTTAAAATCAGGACAAGAATTTGCTTGCAAATGCAACTGCTCTTGGCATGAGCTCACCATCAACTATTTGACTCAGAACTGCTCCCAGGCTGTCCATGAATGCATCAGTAAATAAGAGAAATGGCATTTCATGGTCAGGATGAACCAAAACTATGGTGGTGCTTATAGCCTTCTTAAGCGTTTCCAATGACATTTCACAATCTGATATCCAATCTTCTGGCTTGAGACATCTGTATGTCTTGGAACAGACCTTTGCACCTTTGTTCTTAACTGTCACAGTGTCTGGTCTGTGTTTCCCTAGATGTCCACTAGTGGTCTCATTTCCCCATAGTCACCCCACTGCAGGCACTAAATTTCCCACAAGCCTTTGTCCCATTCATCTCTGTTAATTGCACACCTGTTTATTCCACTCAGCTGTCCCCACTTTCATCGTTTTCACCTGTCCATATAAACTGGTCTGTTTATATCTCATGTTTTTATCTCATTTCTGTTTCATCGAGTCCTTGTTCCATGTCACTCTGCTTTATCGTGTTACCCAGTGTTTTCATGTTTCTTGTTTTTGGACTATTTACGTTGTTATTGACCTCTTGCCTGTTTTGGGTTAGAATTTTGGATTTCCCATTAAACACTGCAATTGGATCTCTTGTTTTATGTGTGCATTCGTAATGGAAGGACTCCATCAATGTCAAGATCCAGCAGTGTGGGATTTCGCATCAGTTCCCCGGCCACCATGGAGGAGTGGAGGGGGAGACTTTTGAACCTAACCACCCTCCGTCAAAAGGGGAGTGAGGTGGGTGGTTTGGCTCAGAGGTTTTGGACGATGGCAGTAGGGCTGGGGTATAATGATGAGGCACTAAAGGATTTGTTCAATGCCTGCCTGGATGACCCTGTGCCCGGGTGGAAGATGAAGGGGCTGGAGATCCTGGACTTTTGGGGGTTCACCCTTTACCTGCACCATAGGGCTCAATGGGATACACCAACAATACCCATCTCTCCAGACAAGGTGGCCACCAGCCCTGGGCCACTGCACAAGAGGGCCGTCAGCCCAGCACCACTGCAGAAGGTGGCCGCCAGCCCAGGGCCACAGCATAAGATGGCCACCAGTCCAGCTCCACTACACCAGATGGCCGCCAGCACAGCACCACTGCACAAGATGGCAGCCACAGTGGACCCTCCAGAGTTGAGTCAGGTCCCAGTGGACTCTCCAGAGTCGAGACAGGTCCCAGTGGATGCTCCAGAGTCGAGTCAGGTCCCTGTGGATGCTCCAGAGTCAAGTCAGGTCCCAGTGGATGCTCCAGAGTCAAGTCAGGTCCTGTTGATCAGGTCCCAGTGGATGCTCCAGAGTCGAGTCAGGTCCCAGTGGATGCTCCAGAGTCAAGTCAGGTCCCAGTGGATGCTCCAGAGTCGAGTCAGGTCCCAGTGGATGCTCCAGAGTCAAGTCAGGTCCCAGTGGATGCTCCAGAGTCAAGTCAGGTCCCCGTTGATTAGGTCCCAGTGGATGCTCCAGAGTCAAGTAAGGTCCCAGTGGATGCTCCAGAGTCGAGTCCAGATAAACAGAGGTCTCACTGGTTTGGAACGGCATGAGGGTGAGTTATTAATTACATAATTTTGATTATTGGGTGAACTAACCCTTTAACTTGCATGAGTCAAGTCAAGCCACAGTTGATCTTCCTGAACAAAGTCAAGCCTCAGTTGATATTCCTGAACCCAGTCCAATCACCACGGATCTACCAGAGCCTCATCATATCTCAGCTGTTCTTCCAGAGCCTCGTCATGTCTCAGCAGACTTCCTGAGCCTCGTCACGTCTCAGCCGAACTTTCAGAGTACTCGTCCTATCCTGTCACGGCCATGGATGCCATCCATGAACTCAACTAATGTTTTATAACACCTTTTAGCCATTAGTGCTATTAAATGCGTGTAAGATATGGAAAGTTTAGTATTGAAAGAAAAATCTCATAGTTTGCTTAAATTTGGAGTGAACGAAATTTTCAAATTCTGTATTGTGTGCATATTATGACACTTATAAGGTAGTAACCATAGTTTCACAATGGAGTTCATCTCACATGACAATGTCTCATCAGTGTACAAAGAGAAACAGTATGGGGCATGTCTAAATTCTGCAACAGCATCCCATTGCAAGATTGTGTCATGGGATGAACCAAATCTGCTTGGATAAAACCCCAATGCCTGAATAGGGCACTTTTTTTCACAATGACATGAACTACCAATTGCAACACTGCTAGCGTTCTAGCCATCCAGAAATCAAAACCACACCGTTGAAACTACGTGACTGCCAAAAATCTTGCAAACAGCAAAACCATCCGAAACTCTCAGAATTACTACGTAACCAGGCAACCAACCAATCACCAGGAGGATTTTCTAAAAACATGTCATCCAGATGTCAGATCTGCATCCAATCCGAGGTGCGGGGATTCCCTAAAACGAGGCAACAAGCGACTCAATTTCGATTAAGGACAGGAGGTAAATGCGAGTACTGGATATTTATTAGGATGAGTAATGGTAAGGAGATGATGGTGGGTGACCCAGGGACCTCGACGGCAGCACAGAAAGGTGAGGAGGTGTTTGAGTGCGCTGATTGAGGTGGTGGTGGTGGTTAATCCATGATCATGACTGGTAATCCGAGGTTGACCGAACTGGAACAAGACACGATGAAGTAGAACAGGTGGAAGAACAGACATGAAGCACGGAGGACCTCAAACAACGATCTGACAAACAAGAGACGAAAGACAGGGCATTAAGTAGGCTAGGTGATATTTTTGACATTGTATTTTGGTTTGTTCAGGGTTTTCGGTCCCAAATACCTAAACGAAAAGAAATAGAATCTCCTAACCAATTATAAAGAAAAAAATACGAACCTCAATCATATTTGTTGGTCCTGTGTATCATTTTCCTGTGGCCACACAATGAAGCCAAATTATTCAGGATATCAGAAATACACAACTTAATTTTACAAATAAAAGAACATTAATGTTATAAATGTTATAACTACTTTTTCTTCTGCCAATGCATGTGTCAAAAACACAAGTCTTACCGAAAGTCACATTGAGCTTTCAAAAGCCAGATGCCATACACACTTGCAGAAGCAGGTAAAAATGACAACATACAACTATATTTTCTAATTAATTTCATAGATCCTCCAAACCAACTCATACTTTCGTTCACATTCAAAAGAGATTTATGCCCAGACTATTCACCAATGATGCTCACATTTCTAAAAGTTCATAAAAAAATGTTTTGCCAAAATGAGTCAGCATGGTTTCCTCCAAGTGCCCGTAATAGACACGATCGATCAATCCATATACTGTAATATAACTGTTTAAATTTAGACTAATATTCACATTCAAAGGACACTTAAGCACTATTCGGACGGGACTAGTTTTCCAAACTACGTTTGAGTTTCGATTCTTACCACCTGACGTCTGTGATTTTCATGTACCAATTCGGACGGGACTAGTATCTCCGTGTTTATTACAGAGGTGGGAGGGTCTGATTTGTGCATCTGGGCGTCACAGAGATCACGCGCTCTGTATGCGTGCATTGCATTCATTCAGAATGATTGCCTTAGTATTATTACACAATAAATACTAAATGGCTAGTATAATCAATCACCTTTATTTATATAGTGCTTTAAACAAAATACATTGCGCCAAAGCACTGAACAACATTCATTTGGAAAACAGTGTCTCAATAATGCATAACAAAACCATATTAATGTGTGGTTCCTTTAGTTTAACTTGTTTTCCTTTTTTTATTAAATGTAATTAAAACATTATGTAACTGAGTACATACATGAACGTGAGTAATCTTACCTGATGCTGATATTACAATAGCCAGTATTAACAGTTTACGCGATCTTGCTCTTGATTTTATTATTTGTATTATTTTTTTATTATTATTTATTTGCCGCTTAGCAAATATATCAAACATCCGCGCGGTAAGAGCATCTACGGTAATTCACGTTGGCCAAAACACACAAGGAACCGCGTTGTGAAATAAAATATCACCGGCAATCACAGACATTCGCATTCGGACGGGATTAGTTTTCTCAGAGGATCACTGAGTTTGCTGAAAAACAGTAGGTAATTTGCTCTGGAATTATCACAGAGGTTGTGTGAGAAAAACACAGACGTGGCAGATTCGGACGGGATTAAAATCACCAAGTACGTCTGTGAAACGCAGATTTCTCTAACGACCCCCTGTAAAACTAGTCCCGTCCGAATAGGGCTTTAGATGCGTATAATAATTGATAAACTGAAACTCTTTTCTGCGAGCTCATTATCATACGAACCAGTCAGAACCATTCAATGGCTCTGGAACCATTCAGGTTTAGTCATTATGTGATTTGAATTTAAACAGAAGTAAGTGTTTGTTTGTTTTTTCATGCAGGTGCCCTGGTTACTCCCCCAATCCAAATACATGCATTAAATTGCCCGTAAGACAATAAATTGCATACAGCAAGGAGTGTCTGTAATGGTCTCTCCTGTTTTCCTGCCTAAATCCTGTGATGCTGGGATAGACTCTATGGCAAGTGTTTTGGAGAATGAATGGATGGATTCATTTGTTACCATAAACCAAGCTTCAATCAAAAATAAATATTAAATAATTCCAATGCTTTGTTCATAGTTGAAACTAGGTCTGATCATTTCAGATGGTATCAAAAACATAGATAACAGCTTTTCAAGTTTATGTTAGTCGGTAACTGGTGGCAACTATATCTCTATATAGTAATTCCAGTCTACAATATAAAACATAGATTATTTTTCATAATGCACTCCAGATACAAACCGGATTCCAAAAAAGTTGGTACACTGAACAAATTATGAGTAAAAAAGGAATGGAATAATTGACAAATCTCATAAACTTAAATTTTATTCACAGTAGAATATAGATAACATATCAAATGTTCAAAGTGAGACATTTTGAAATGTCATACCAAATATTGGCTCATTTTGGATTTCATGAGAGCTACACATTCCAAAAAAGTTAAGACAAGTAGCAATAAGAGGCCGGAAAAGTTAAATGTACATATATGGAACAGCTGGAGGACCAATTTGCAACTTATTAGGTTAATTGGCAACATGATTGGGTATAAAAAGAGCCTCTCAAAGTGGCAGTGTCTCTCAGAAGTCAGGATGGGCAGAGGATCACCAATTCTTCTAATGCTGTGGCGATAAAAATTTAGACAGCGCTTCATCACATACAGCAGTGGTTCCCAAACCTGTCCTGGAGTACCCCAACATTGCACGTTTTCTTTGTCTCCCTAATCAAACACACCTGATTCAGATCTGTTTGATTAGGGAGACAAAGAAAATGTGCAGTGTTGGGGGTACTCCAGGACAGGTTTGGGAACCACTGACATACGGGAATGCTGCTGTAATGGAAATCACAACATGGGCTCAGGAATACTTCCAGAAAACATTGTCGGTGAACACAATCCACTGTGCCATTTGCCCCATCTTTGTCACACATCTTCCGGTTAGTCTTATAATGCATTCATTAACTTTTGATTGTGAAGCTTTAGTGGATTCGGGAGTGGAGTGTAATTTTTTAGACATTGATGTTGCTAAAAGACTCTCTCAGCTCATCTGCGGTTGCGCTTAATGGTCAGCCTTTACCCTCCGTCACGCATACCACTGTCTCATTAAAACTCATCACCTCTGGACAACACTAAGAACATTGACTTTTTCTTGACTGACACTCCTGCTGCTCCTGTGGTTTTGGGGAATCCCTGGCTGGTGCTCCATAATCTCCAATTTAAACTGGGGAAAGAATGCTGTCTTGGCGTGAAGCGAATATTGTCATGCTTCCTGTTTGTTGTCTGCATGTTCTCCTGTGTCTTGTTCTGTGTTTCAGGATGATCACACTGACCTGTCTAACGTGCCATGTGAGTACCTTGACCTGAAGGGAGTGTTCAGTAATCCTAGATCATCTCTATGACTGTGCTATAGACTTATTATCAGGTACATCTCCGCCTAAGGGCAAATTATATTCGCTCTCCAATCTGGAGAGGGAGTACATGGAGAAATATATTTTGGATTCTCTTGCAGCCAAGATCATCCGCCCCTCTTCCTCTCCAGTGGGTGCGGGTTTCTTTTTCGTGAAAAAGAAAGACGGCCCTCTTCGTCCCTGTATTGACTAACGAGGGTTGAATGACATCACGTGATTAATACTTATACTCTATCATTGATGTTGTCGGCTTTCGAATGTCATTTTTCACGAAATTGAATCTCCGTAACTCTTATCATTTGATTGCATAAGAGAGGGGGATGAATGGAAGATTGCTTTTAATACACCCAGGGGGCATTTTGAATATCTTGTTCTTCCTTTTGGCCTTTGTAAAGCCCCCGGGGTATTCCAAGCACTCGTCAACAATGTGTTGAGAGACATGGTAGATCAGTTAATTTATGTTTACCTGGATGACATACTGATATTTCCTCATTCTCTCCAGGAACATGTTCAACACGTCAGGCGAGAGCTTCAGAGGCTGTTTGAAAATGGGCTCTTTGTCAAGACGGAGAAATAAGTTTCCCACACACAGTCTGTTCCTTTTTTGGGATACATAGTCTCGGCTGAGGGGGTGCGCATGGATTCCGATAAGATTCAGGCTGTGGTGAACTGGCCAACCCCAGTTGTGAATTGTGTATTCACAATTTCAGCCAGTTAGTTTCCTTTGACTGCCTTAACCTCCCTCAAGACTGCTTTCAGATGCTGAATTTTCCAAACTCAAAAGCTGCTTTGTTTCAGCTTCCATCCTCATTGCCCCTGATCTGTCCCAGCAGTTCGTGGTAGAGGTTGACGCGTCAGAGGTGGGGGTTTGCGTGGGTCTTTCCCAGCATTCCCTTGCGGATGGTAGGGTGCATCCTTGCGCATATTTTTATATCACCGTTTGTCCCCTGCCGAGCATAATTATGACATTGGTAACAGAGAGTTGTTGGAAGTCATTCTTGCTTTGAAAAGTGGCATCATTGGTTGGAGGGTTCGGGGGTTATTTTTGTCGTTTTGACCGATCACAAGAATCTTGAATAAATCAAGTCCGCCAAAAGATTAAACTTTAGGCAAGCTCGGTGGGCTCTTTTTTTCAGTCGTTTAGATTTTTCTATTTCTTATCATCCATGTTCTAAGAATATCAAACCGGACGTGTTTTTCCCTTATTTGTGATAATTCGGAGCTGCCGTCTTTTTCCGAACCCATTGGCACAGAAGGTCTGCGGTCACGTGGGAGATTGAGGGTTCGAAGGTTCACACAGCCTCTCAAGGGGTAAAGCCCCTGCCTGGATGTCCACTGGGTCGGTTGTTTGTGCCAGAGGATTTAAGGTCTGAAGTTATCCATTGGGTAGTTATGTACGTACTGCAGTGGGAGCGATTGGAAGAGTAGGCACTACCGGCTGCAGATAGTGAACTACGTGGTTGTGGGCGCCCGGTCGGTAGAGCTCGAGATGATGCTCAACAGGAGCTTGTGGCGTTGGAACGGTGAGCCCTATCAGCCGATGAGGAGGAGCAGCATGGTTGTGGTGCCCGACCAGGAGGACGCGAGTTGCCTCGACCGGAATAGGTCACGGTGTCAGCGTACGGCCCTACTGGCTGATAGCCCCTGCTATTCAGTGGGCGAAGGGCCTAATGCTGACCGAGAGGGCCCATGAAGCCTCCGACTGGAGATTGAGACTCAGGATGACGGACGTCTGGGTCATCTTGGTTTCGCAAACTTTAGCTTAGTGTCTTCTCCTGAAAATGTATTGGTTTACGTCACACGGTCTGTGCCGCTAGAGGAAGTTGCCTCAAACTGCGCCTCGGCCTGGAAAAGTGAGAGAGGCTTGCTGAGGTGAGAACTGGGGTGCAGCCAAGACTAGTTGGTTGCCTGCTGCTGCAATCCAGTGCTCGAGGAGAGCTCGGTCTTGGGTGACATGATCGTTGTGTCAAGCGAGGTGAGCTCAGAGCTTGCACGGTCTATTGGCCACGACGTGTGGCTAGACAAGGAGAGCAGCTGTCGCGATGATGCTTAATGGTGCTCAACGGCCGTGTTTGGCTGGGTAGGAATGATTGCGGGTCCGGCAAAAGCAGCAGATCTGATAAATCCCCTGTATAGCTCTCTTCGTTGGTAGGAAAATAGGGTCTGTGATAAGTTGACAGACGAAGCGAACCAGCATGCTGATAAACCATCAATGGATAGAGGTACAGGAGAATTAATCCAGCGTTTCATGTATCCAAATTAAAGCCAGTTTTTCATTCACCCATTAATCCACCCTCCTGTCCCCCCGCGCCCCACCGTATCTCGTAGATGGGGAACCAGTTTATTCGGTAGAACGTAGCTTATTCTTTAGATCAATTACAACATAATGGCTGCACAGAAGAAGGATTCTGGTACTGAAATGGCCAGCCTGCAGTCCAGATCTTTCACTCATAGAAAACATTTGGCACATGATAAAGAGGAAGATGCGACAAAGAAGACCTAAGACGGTTGAGCAACTAGAAGCCTGTATAGACAAGAATGGGACAACATTCCTGTTCATAAACTTGAGCAACTTGTCTCCTCAGTCCCCAGACATTGCAGACTGTTATAAAAAGAAGTGTTTACCAAACAGTGGCAAACATGGCCTTGTCCCAACTTTTTGGAGATAAAAAAATCAAAAAGTTAAGTTCAAATCAACGTATTTTCCCCCTAAAAATTATATATATATATATATATATATATATATATATATATATATATATATATATATATATATATATATATATATATATATATATATATTTTTTTTTTTTTTTTTTTTTTTTTTTTTTTTTTTTTTCAGTTTTATGATTTGATTTGTCATCTATGTTGTATTCTGAATAAAATTTTGAAATTTCAAACTTCCACATCATTGCATTCTGTTTTTATTCACAATTTGTACAGTGTCCCAACTTTTTTGGAATTGGGTTTGTAAATTCAGTATCTTCTTATATAGCAATGCCCTTTTCTTTGAAACCCTTTTAAAAGTGTCCAAGTGTTCAAAGTACAGAAAGTTGACTGTAAATCCATCAGGCTAGAAGCTTCTCTTCAAACCACATAAAGGAACATAAAACTGACCTTCAGGCTATCTGAAACATTCAGACAAGTCTATGTGAAGCAAAAATCTTGATATATTTTGTTTTCATAGTTGACCATTGATGTCTTTATTTTTTGTTGATGCAAATTTAAGAAAGCAATAAACCACAAAGACTGTTTTAACTCGATTTTACAACAGGCAAGGATGTTAGTTTTGGGATTGCATACAGCATTGCCAGACTGCCGTCGAGAATTTGCTGTTGTTTCATGTGCTCTGAAACAGCAGGACCTGCGATTTTCCATTGTCGAACAGAAGGCTGTGGAAGCATGTCATTGTGATCACAGACAGAGCTGGGGTGAGCTGCAAACAAAAGCAAATCTCTAAAGATCATTCAACACAGCAAAGCCCTCAACAATGGTGACCTTGTACACGGGACCCCACTGGAAGTATCCATCGAGGACACCATGTGAAACACTAGGATGAAACTTTTTTTTTTTTTTTAGCTATTTGTCCCCGTGGCCCAAATGGTCAGAGTTTAGTCTAGCATGAAGCAGCAGAGGGTGAGCACCCCAGTTTTCACACACTAAAGGTGCTGAGGGGCACTAAAACACTAAGCCAAAAGATTGCGGAGGTGAAAACCATCATAGACGCAGTATGTTTAAGACCAGCTACCGGCATGAGGTGCGCAAGGAGAAGCACGAGCGCACTGATGTCTTCGAGGAGCCCAGTAGCCCAGAGACAGAGTCGGCTCCAGCCGGCGGGCCCTCGACAGCGGCCGTCCAGGGCTGGGAGAGCGTCCAGGAGCTAAACAGCCGATTCGCGCGTTACATCAACCGGGCGCGCGTGCTGGAGCAGCGCAACGCTGTGTTCCGCAAACAGCTGGAGACTCTTCAGCGCATGGAGGAGGCACCAGGGCTAGAGGAGGCCTTCAGCGAGCAGATCAGCATTAACAGACAACGCATCCGGGAGCTGCTATCAGACCGAGCCAAGCTGGAGAGAGAGCACAAAGATGCAGAACGCATGCTGGATGAGTACAACAGCAGGTTAGACAATGCCACAGACGTATAAGGTTGAGGTTAATCATTAACATCTGAACCAGAGAGTAGGGTGGCCTAAATAATGCAAACATATAGCCACTGTACCATTAAATAGATTGAACACAAGAACATTTAACTATAGCAGACAATATTCAAGCATCTACTTAAACAGGAAGAAAGATGTTAAGACGTATAATTTAGAGGCTAGTATACCTCAAATAGATTATATCATATTAACAGACAACAGGGGGGACTAAAGCTAGTGCAACAAAAATACAGATGATTTCACAGACAATTTTCATAAAATGTTAAATTGTTTTGCTTGTTGTAGTTTCCATGCTAATAATGGTCTTGAAACTTTGAATTTCTAAGATTTGATGCCTCTAACATGGCAAACTTTGATAAAACCAGTTCTTCCTCAAAGTTGCTCAGTTATGCAGGGAGAAAACTTTAGTTTCACAGTCATTGAGAAATCATTCAAATTAAAAAATAAATGAAATTATGTAAAGGAAGACACCCAGAGCACAGAGCAAATTTTATGTTTAATATGCATCAGATCATCAAGAAATAGATGGAGGCCTTTAAATAGCACATTTTTATAATTCACAATAATTTTTTCGTCACAAATAATAGTTTACATCTCTTGAGTTATAAACTCACAATTCAATCTCTATTGAATTATACACAATATAAAATCAAAATTGAGTTATTAACTCAATTAACTCACTTATTACTTAACATCTCATAACTGTTTTCATATCAGTCATTTCTGACTTTTTTCTCAGAATTGTGATAAAATATAAAATATAAGATTAAATGTCACAACTACCTTTATATTTAAGGTATTTATTATTTTATTTATATTTTACTCATTGTTAAAATGTCATAGTTATGGCATGACTATTTTAGTCCCAGACAAACATTCCTATCAACAAACCAATATTAGTATGATGGTTAGGATTGAGGATTTACAATATTCGTAACAGCTGAATTACTAATTAGTAATGAACTTTTTCACAGGTCAAGGGTGTTGTAAATGAATTGGTAAAGTAAAGATGTTTTAAAACACAAAATAAACCACTGAACTATGAAAAAAAAAAAAAATCACAGCAGACTCCTCTGACTGAAGCAAGATAGAGCAGATCAACAACTCTCCTTTAACTGATGAAGAGCCTTGAACATGCATGATGAACTGGGCTTGAAATACTCTCTGTTGTCCACAGATACAGAACTGAATGTGAATATCAAGAGCAGCTGCGGCACACGCTGGAACAGCTCAATAAGGTACAAAGAAACTGTGCCGTTCTCTGACCTGCAATTTCTCAGGCGATTATAAAGCAATAATCCACAAGAGATGATTATTTTAAAAACATAACCACAGGCAAGGACTGCTCTTAGGTTCAGCAGTGCTCAAACCAGTGCTAAAATCAACATAGCACAGATTCAAGGACTTAGCATTCTTTTAGAAATGCAATACTGTAAGCTACTCGAGGTCTTTTGTACTTTAAGCTCCTATTTTTGCCAGAAACATACTCTATGCAAGTCCTTTCAATTTCAAATGTTTTTATCTTAAATCAAATGCTTCTAAGCTTGAATCTGTGCAATGGTACAGTTTGTTTTACAACACTATGCATTCTCAGAAAAATCTAAAGAGGTGCTATTTGTTTAAAAATGTTGTCTTCAGTCTTTTTGTTTGTTTGATTTCATGTCAACTACTGTAATGGATGTTTTGAACAAGTTGTGAAACTGGTAGCTAATCAGATAATAACACAATTTATTGGTACAGATATTTAAAGTTAACTCTGTCGCTCCCTTGAGTTCTGGGGATTGCTAGCGGATAACTAATGCATGAACACCTTCAGTATGTTGCTGGCAGGCATCTGTGTTTGAGTCACTTACTGTATGTTTCTGGTCTAAGATCAACCCTTACTTGTGGTGAAGTCTCTCATGCATACCATGGACTACGTCATTTTAAAAATCTACGACTGTTTATCTGCTAATGTGCAATGTAACAGGGTCTTAGAAAGGGAAATGCACCACTGTTGTCCATGTTGCTCATGAGTCAATTTGCTGTTGTGTTTACAGGAAGCAGACACGGTTCTATTGAGGAACCTTGACTATCAAATCCAGCGTCAGTTCCTGCAAGATGATGTCAATGCCACTAAAGAGAGGCACAAAAAGGTAGGAGGCGAACACATGGAAAATAATGGAAAAGGACAGCAATTACACTTTTACAAAAGATCACACTCTCAGTAAACATTTACTGGCAGTTTCATTTGACATTTTGACCCCTTTTTTCATGTTTTCAAATATCATTTAAAGAACTAATCATTTCAAATATCATTGTTCAGTGTTTTATGTTTAAAACAGTGTGTTTTTACAGGTTAACAGGTGTGTTTGTGTGCTGAGCTTACATTTGTTCACCCAGATCAGACAAAATTTGGCACTGGAGCATCTTTTAAATGTGATGTCAGCAGTGTTTTTCTGAGCTGTACGGCGACAGGCTATTGTGTGCTCCTGCATTGTGTTTAATCAGCACTGCTGTACATCACATTCAGAGCCTCAATGCCAGAAGTTTCTTTTCAACATGTGCATTATATATATGACACAGCAGCCATAATATTGCATTGCCATTTCCATTTTTAGCAAGGATCGATGTCTTACTGTTATTACTGACGTAGTGCATAATATAAAATTCAGTAGGAACATCTACATCTTTGCCACTTATGCTTTCCAATGCTCCCAAATAATATTAAGTCACTTAAGACACTCTTAAAGGAGTACTGTATTTCACATAAAAAATAAACAAATAAAAAGTCAATTTATAATATGTGGATAGAAAAAAGTACATTTGTGCATTTAATGTGTTTGAAAGACAAAAGCCTTCCAAAGACAGAGTACTACACTTAGTTATTATACAATTATAAATTAAAGTGTTCATCAGTAGTTGATGCAGTGCGGAAATTAAAAACACACACACACACAAATACACTTAAAATTGAGTTTTTGTAGATCGAGTGTTTGTTTGCTGTGTGACCTCACAAATTGCTGTGTAATTATTTCCGGCTGATAGGTGACTGGTCTTTGTGTGAATATCCACAAAACTGGAGGACCATTTTAGAAAGGTTCATTTAAAAGATGAAAAGAAGAACTAGGGAGAATTCATCAATTATGAGCAATGTATTTCTATAGTGTGAATGCTATGCAATCACAAAATCAATGAAAAAGTAACTGTAGTGCGATATATATATAATAATATATATATAATCTAATTACGAGCACTAAATATTTGAAATCTGATTACATAATTCAGATTACATGTAATCTCTGATGATAGGGTACTATCCCAGTGTTGTTTAATTATTTAATTTAATTGTTCAATTAAATTATTTTGCTATAATTATTTTGCTTAATTAGAAAGTTCAGATCAGAAGTGCTTGTCAAACCAGTCTTAAGCCAAATCTCATTTGGACCAAGTTTGTAACGTTTGTAACTAAAATTAACTACATTTATGGTATTTATCCATATCAACACTATGCAGAGAAAAAAGGTGCAACAAAATTAAAAAATCTGTTGAAAATATCGATGAACATTTATTTAACTATAGAAAAAAAAGTGTCCATTGTCAAATTTAAAAATCAGGTAGTTGTTAGTTCTTAAAAAAAAAAAAAAAAAAAAAAAAAATCCATTGTTTCATTCGAAAAAGTTAATAATTTAAACGTTTGTTTAGGCTATATTTATTTAATATATTACATTTTTAACTTGAACTTTTATTGACAAAATATTTTAGTTTGTCTAATATATTTGTTCCATGAGACCAGATAACATCTGAGGCTGTCATGTTACAATGTACCCCACCTACAGCGCATTTTGTCACATTTCGCTTCCATTCTTTTGGGGTAAATAAAGAAAAACATATAGGCTTGTAATGAAGTAACAAATTGACATATTTGTAATAGACAAGTGTGAAATTAATGTGTATAAAAATGTGCACTTACACCAATGGAGAAAGTCAAAAGGTATTAGGTTATGCCCGCTCTCCCCTACACTGTGAATATTACACGCTTTTTCCACCACAATCTCACGGCTATTTCTGAAGCACTTTCATGTTTTGGTTAAATCAGTGGCTAATACAATCTTATTCATAGATTTTTGTACAGTACTTACGCCCCAATGAATGATTTATTTAGGGATTCCTGTAGTTCCCCTGCTGTGTGGACACCTGTGTGAACATGACTTCATATATTAATCACCTGCAGATGATTAAAGGGCTTAGAAATGTGAAGTCATTTATTTTTCGTTCTCAACTGGTTTTGAGATCCTGTCAGGACAGAACCAATGATCTAGCATCATTTTTGCACTTCAGTCAAATGTAGTTTATATAATTATCTATATAACAATCTGTTAGGACACAACATTTAACTTTTTATTGCTTCCACACTTGCAGTGAAGCAAGGAAAGCATCCTGTAAACTCCTGGTGTGCAGGTCCTCTCTGTAATGAAATTGACCTTTTGGGCGCTCATCACGTCCACCAACATTGATTCCTGTCACTTGTGTTTGTTTTCTCCACAGAACCTCGCCGAAATCCAGACGTATCTAAACATCCTGCACCAGATCAACCAGACTATTCCCCTCATTTCGAGCGTGTCCGTCTCAGAGGTAGGTGACCTTGTGGCTCACAGCGCCCTCGGGCCCTGGCTGACTCTCCGGGTGTCACATGCAATAAGAATTGTACGGCGGCGGTGCCAACGAAATTAGCGCGGCGCTCTGAATGTGCCCTGATTGATCAGTCTCTCTGAGTGATGACACCCTTTATCTTCCTGTTTCTCACATGCTTCCTCACAGACACACTGTATGAGTGCATGTCTCACGTCTGTACTGCAGGGACCTGGAGGAAAGATCACTGCTTTCATGTATGCTTTGCATTTTAGGATGTGTTTTTATGTAATTTGTTGTGTTCACATTTCAAAAGGGTCATGAACCGGTATTTTTTTTTTTTTTTTTTTTTGCACTGACCACTTATAGGGCCCTATCTTGCACCCAGCGTAATTGACTTTGTACACCGACGCATGTGTCATTCCTATTTTGCACCCGCGCAAAGCGCGCTTTTCCCTCCACAGAAGCACATCGCTAAACTAGTGATGTGTTCCGGCGCAAACAATCCCTGGTGCTATTTTGCTGTTCCATTAAACAATTGTGCCACTGACCAGAAAAAACCTAGTCTAAAGTCAGTGGCGCGTTGCCGTTGTTCATTATGCTATTTTAAGGGCGCATGCTTGACCATAATGTATAGCGTGCACAACGCGCATACACTTTGCTCATGTAATTTACACAGATGCAACAGTTATTTTTTCAAATCATAAATTGTTACACTAAAAAAATATTAACACATGAGGTGACGGAAATCATTGTGGTGTGCCATGAAGATGTGAAAAAATAGGCATAAATCTAGCTTACAAATTATTCAGGCTAATTGTAGTAATTGAGGATCAGACCTGTTTGCCCAATAGTGGCAAGACATATATGTATATAAGGACATCTGACAAATTGTGGCTATTTCCTCCCACGCCTGTTTAACCGACGCTATTTTGGGTGGGTTTCTCCCATCCCCATACAACACAACTTCTCTGTCTTTCACTGCTCTTACAAGAACATCAGTCTCCTCGGCTGTGAACCGCTCCTGGCATGCGCCTGGTAAATACTCCATAATAATAGCAATCCATAATGGAACTTGCGCACCTGCTTTTAAAGGGAATGTTGGGTGACGCTCTGATTGGTTTATTTCACGTTACGCCCAAACCACACCTATGAATAATGAATCTACTTCAGACCAACCCATTTTAGATTTGCGCCGGGCGCAAGAGCCATTTATCCCACCGGGAAAATAGCAACAGCGCCGAGACCTGCCCACAAAGTTACTTGCGCTTCGTGCTTTGACACTTGCGTTTCAGATCGTTAAAATAGGGCCCATAATGTTATCAATATTTTTGCATCATATTTTATAAGTAATAGGCTATTTTCTGTCCTGTTTTTAACCTTCTCAACAGAACGCTCTGTTTGAATAGGCGTGGAGGAGTAAACACCCACTATTATGATTGGCTAATAGCATTATGAAAGAAGGCGACAACTGCGAGCTGATTCCACTGCTTGCCATGGAAAGGGCCTGATAGTTCACCCAAAACTGAAAATTACCCCATTATTTTCTCACCCTCAAGCCATCTTTGGTGTGTATGATTTTCTTCTTACAGACAAACAAAATCAGAGTTATATTAGGAAATGTTCTGGTTCTTAAATTCTTTTATAATGGCAGTGAATGGGTGTCGAGATTTTGAAGCCCAAACATTTTAACAAATCAATCAAACAAAGTGTCTCACATGGCTCCAGTGGGTTAATAAAGCCAAAGCCATCTGAAGTGAATGGATGTGTTTAAGAAAAATATCCATATTTAAAACCTTATAACCCGTAATCTCCAGCTTCCACTAATTGTCACATGCATGTTCACGAGAGAGTGGCGTTCCATCGGAAGACGTTGGCGTAGCATAAGCTCCAGTGAGACGTGATGATCGCAGAAGCACAGAGAAGAGAGCAGAACAAAACACAAATTAGAAGTACCTCACAGGAGCTCATCCACTGGAACGCTACAACAGTTAGCATAAGCTAGAGATTCTAAATTGTAAATATGGATTTTTTGTATTGTATTGTATATACTGTTTTTTTTTTCTTACTCAAGTGCATTGATTTCCTTCCTTATATATATATATATATATATATATATATATATATATATATATATATATATATATATATATATATATATATATATATATATATATATTTGTCTGAAAGAAGAAATTCATATACAGCTAGGATGGCTTGAGGTTGAGTAAACCATGGGTTAATTTTCATTTTTGCAAAATTCACTTTCACCTGTTGTTTGTTCTGTACAGTGTGTTTACAGTGTGTGTATACAACCACCATATAATGATAGGTTTTATTATTTTTTTTTTATTATTTAATTTTATTTGCATTTGTTATATTGATAAATCATGACCCCTTTGTAAAATCAAGCCATTCTCAGATTCTTGATTGTATGACGTCACACAGACACAGGCCCCTCCCATGGTTATTGACTGACACTGTGCTTTACCTTAGACCCGCCCTGATGAGCTGTAAACCCTCCGCCATTGTTTCGATGCCGGAGCAGGGGTAGACAAGAATGAGTCACATAAGCGATTGACGTGTTTAGTTGTTTGATGTAATAATGTATAAAAATAATTTTTTACATTACATTATTATACAATAATGTGATAAATTTACTGTCAACATCTAAGCCACTGAAGACGCAGTGGATTACGTTTGTTTTTGAAGGGAAAGCAGCCCTTGATGTACCTAAATGTGTCTATGTTCACGCAAATCATTCGTGATCTAGCCAAGTTAAAAAGGGTGTTTCTTTACACTACCATTGTACCAATACCAAAGTATGTTATAGACTTTTCATTAAGACCCTAAAGAATCATATCAACACATTTGACAAATTAATAAAAATATAAACCGATTATCAAAACTGATTGGCTAACACTATTTTTACCTATTTTTACTTATTTATCTTATTCCTTCATGATAACTGAAGGCAAATCTGAATAATGCACTTTTTTTTAACTTGAATTAACAAGTTAAGTTAACTATTTCATGCACAAAATCAGTACCCTGATAAAGAGGATGACTGGCACAAAGTATGGTATGTATTTTTTAAATACAAAAATACTCATCTTAAATGTCCAAACCCGGCAATTAAGTTTTAAAACATTATCCTTTTAGCTTTTCATTTTTAATCAACACATTGATAATTGAGTCCTAGTCTTGCACATGGATGTCTTCTCTTAGAAAAGACTCCAGGCATGTTTGACCTTCAGTGTCGCAGCCCTTTTCGAAGAGTCATTGCTTGTATTTGAAAGGTGTACAGAGATGTGAGTCAAAGTCACACATGTTCGACCTCAGTGTGATCAGATCTTTGATCATATCTTCTCTTTTCTGCAGGATCAGGAGCGGCTGATGGCTCAGAGGCATGTGCCAGCGCTGCGCAGTCAGCTGGAGGAGTACAAGAGCGCCATCTGCCAGCTCCAGGTGCAGAAACAGCGGCTGCAGACCGAGGTGAGCCACACTCACACACAGATCAATAATACCGGTTCAGCAGTTCAGAATCTTCTGAGCATGACAGAAACGCCATGCTTAAGTCACTGGACTGTTATACGATAGCCCAAATGACTACATTACCGCATTAATGATTTTTAGAATTTTAAACCCTGGATTTCATTTTCAAACATAGAGGAGAGCAAATAAGCTGTAACTAAGAAATGGAGACCCAACACTGTACAATTGCACATGAAAGTAACCAAAAGTGTTCTTATGTTACATTGAGATTTGTTCATATTACTACTAATGCTTAGGCCAGACAATATGCATCACAGAAATAAATTGCATTTTAACATATATTCACATAGAAAACAGTTGAAATTGAAACTGTAATGGTATTTACAAAATATCTGTATAATGTATCTGTTTTTTCTAGACATCTGTGTTGGAACAAACCATCAAGACCACACAAATAAGCTACGATGACGAGATCCAGCTGTACAACGAACAAATCGAGACCCTCAGGAAGGAGATTGAAGAGGTCGAGAGTTCACTGGAGAAATACACCAACAACTGTCGACGTCTGGCCATGTATCAGAGCTCTCTGGAGAACGAGCTGGAGAGGTACAAGAGAATCATCGAGAATGAAGACAACAGGTGAGACAATGGGACGAGTGGTGTGTCATGTTCCACAGTGCTCCACAGTTTATATGTGGCATCTCTCTCTCTCTCTCTCTCTCTCTCTCTCTCTCTCTCTCTCTCTCTCTATATATATATATATATATATATATATATATTAATCTGTGATTTATGTGTAATACTGTCACATTATTTTATTATGACAATAAAGTTACTCTGTTTATCTACACTGTTCTGGACAATGTATTCATAAATATAATTTTTTTATTTAGTGTAGGACACTTGCTGCCACACAGTGGCAGTATAACTACATTGTCATCTAACCCAATAAACCCAGCTTGTTTTTAATGGGTTTTTTTTTTCTTCTATACAATTTCTTCTTTATCTACTGTAATTAAATCCTTTACAGATATTTAAGCATAAATGTATTCCAACATCATTCATTAACACACAAGGTTTTTACATGAATAATATTTGACATTGTTTTCCTTGAAAGCTTTCTTTAATATGGCTGCTTTGTATTCTTTCTCCCTCTCAATGTCACAGATTGAACTCGGCGATAATTGAGACACCCATTTCTTTGCTCACAACCAATTATAAATACAGCCACAGTCCTGGCATGACCAGGAAAGGAAAAGGTGAGTGTCTGGGTGTTATGTAACATGACTACACCATTGTGATAGACTTAAAAGGCAACAAATCACCAGCCAACAGCTGCTGGCCAGAATTAATATTTATGCCCACTCTGTCTCGTACTTGATGGTATGTATATTTTAACGTTCTAAAATAGAAAAAAAGTCAGGTCATTTAGAAATATTCCATTTCCTTCCTCTAATTATTATTAATTTTTTAAACATCTAAAAATGATGGTATGTAAATATTGGAAATTAAGTATAGACTTGCCCTATGTCCTCATTATCAATTTCCATCCCGTTAGTTCACTGTAAATGTCTAATGTAGCCAGACTGTTGCCATAAGGCAGGGTAAAAAATACTAAACAATGATAGACTGGCAAGCTGTATAGATGCCAGTACTTTCTTGTTTTCCTTCATATGTCAAAGATATTTACTTTTCAGTGAGGTATTTCACCTGATCCTCCACTATAGACGTGAGAGGACTTGTGAAACTAAATTACTTGGGAATCCAAAGGGTTGGCCAACCTTGGAAAATTATACTTTTCCTGTATACCTTGGGTAAATGTAAACATGTTTTTTACATTTAAATGAAAGTACCTCAAACAAAACATTTAAATGTCTTTTAAAGAGCTGTGAACTTCACAAATGTTTTAAATGCAGCATTTAGTTGCCCCTCTGAAGCTCTCATTGCTGCAGTCCTGGAACTTGTAAACACAGCTTTTGTTTCCTGTTGGACCGTAATTTTTGACGCACAGTCGGAAACTGGAGCACCTATAGAGGTCAGCCAGTTTGATTTCGAGTTTAGCCTTATGACAACTGTGCCATATGCATGTGTGGTCCTGTTCCAAATGACACCCCAAACCCTTGTGTTCTTCCTCTGAGTCCGAACTGTGGCGATGAAGTGCTGCTCTGACTGTTGGGTAGAAGTCTGCTGCTGCCTCACATCAAGGGTACATAACAACCAGCTACAAAGGGGGCACTCACAAGCAACTTTTTAACTCTAAAATGAGGAATAGACACCCTATACAAGTTTACATGAAGTGTGCCATTTGGGACAGGGCCCGACATTCAGTGGAAGGAGAGTGGGAGGTACACGGGCATGAAATCTGAGGCTGAGAACACCCCTTAACTTACAAAAGCCAGTTCCAAGAAATGCATTTCATCAGTGCATTGCAAGCAAATAGTCCACACATTGAGCATACTTGCAAGCACTCTGTGCTGCAGTGGTAACAAACCTACAGAATTAACTATGAATATCTGTGCCAAAAATTGGCTGTAGAAGTTTACATTAATGCCCTCTAGATTTAGGCAGCTGAGAATGCAATGCATGATTTGACACTGTAAAAAATAAGAAGTGTAGCTAAAATCATTTTGATGTGTGTTTCATGCCTTGGCCAGAGCATATTTTGTAAAGTCTTACCTGTACATTTACTGAAATACTTTCTTCATTTACTTTCTTCATTTCATTTTCATTTACAACACAGCCATAGTCATTTTTGCCTGACCCTAAGATTATGCCCAAATTTCTTTAAAAGCATGTCTGTTATCTGATTTTTAGATATCACCCAAGTTATCCAAGACATCACAAACGTAAAACCTCGTCAGAAGCACTTGGCAAAGAAAGTGTTTAAAAAGAAGGAGATCACATCTAAAGGAGCTAGTGGACTTGAGGAGAAGTCAGCAGAAGAATTTGAGAAAGGATTGATAGAGGAGCAGGGGGTGGGAAGCGAGGAGCATCTTCCTCGTGAGGATGTGCCTGATGGTGCCCAGATCAGCAAAGCCTTCGACACACTCTGTAACATCATACGCGACCGCATGAGGCGGGTACGGAGGCCAATTAGTATGGAGCCGGTCGCTGATTTCTTCACCAGGGGACGCTATGTACTAGTGACAGGCGACTCTAGCTACCTGGACCCCTGCTTCTTTTCGACCACCCCTTCTGCCAGTCATGTCTACGTCACAATCCAAGATGGCATGATGCCTTATGATCCGTATTGGAGGGGTACACCTTCACCAGTCCCAAGCGCCTCTTCTGGACCAACACCCTCAACCCCTTCCACACCTTCAGAACCCGAAATGGGAAAAGATGATGGAGGTAGGAAGGAGGGTGGAAATGGGGAGAGGGAAAAGTCCAAAAATGGACAGCCTCATCCAAAGACGAAAGAACCAGAACCGAGCCCCAGTCCACCTCCAGGCCCTCAAGACGACAAAGGCCCCAGTCCTCCTTCAGGTCCCAGACAGCCCTCACCCCAACGTGGAGGCAAGGGCAAGACCGCAGACGATCCCAGCAGCTTCCAAGGCCCTTCACCCATGACATCGCACAGTTCCTTCCCCCCTGACTCCATGACTTATGAGAAGGTAGAAGTAGTGGAGTCAGTGGAGAAGCTCTCACCTGACAAAAAAGTGAAGGGCTATGAAGAGACAACCACAGTGGTGGAGACCATGATTGAGAAGACCAGCAGAAAGAAACACGCCGATAGATCTTCTTGAAACCTTTCAAACATTCTGCACGTTCTATCCATCTCTGCCTCGGGCCTGCTCCAGTTTTGCCTCCTGCCAGCTGTTGACGAGATTCCTAGTGCTGCGCTGTTAACTTCTTGCACCACTGCACCATTGCCTTTGGCCTTTACTGTCTGAAAATTGGGAAGCCAAAAATGAAATGCCCCATATCCCCCCCTCACACAAAAATACATTTTGTAACTGAGAACCTTGACACAGAAAACATTAGTTGCCAGTTGTAATTGGATTCACAGGCTCTATTCCAAACCTAGTGAGCCTTCTAGGCCACCATCCTTACTGAAACTGAACTTCTTAAGCGATTGATTTGGAACATTCTACCTAAAGCTACTTACAAAGTGCAAAGGGGAATCTGTTCAACAAATAGTTTCAAGAGAGTTTGGCGTTACGATGTTGCTAAGCTAATGAAGTATGATCATAAATTTATAATCATAAAAACAGAGCATACAAATGGTACATTTTTAGTTTTATATGCTGCATTTTCTCTTGCTTTATCTGCCATCTTGGATGGATATACTTACCCTTGGTTTGCCTTGTTTGCAAAAGATACTTGCAATGCTGCCTTAGAATTTTTCCACATCTCGGTATCGTAGGAGGCAGTGAACCAAAAACTGCCTGCCTTTTAAAACAGCGCCATCATCTAGAGTATGCCTATGATACCTTCAAATTCTGCCTAGGTAGGCAGTTCCCTAGGTTGTGGAATAGAGCCATAAAGACACCCTAATTATCATGTACTGTATCACCCTCTCTCGCCCTTACCCTCAGGTCAAACCAAAGCAAATGTTTAGTTTTATTTGCTACTATTTGTTCAATTTAAGATACCAGCATTGCCCACCACAGTCTTGATGTGTAATTGCGACTCAAATAAACATCAAACCAAAAAAAATTAAATTTGTGTTGTCTGTTTATAAACACTGAGGTCCTGCAGCAAAGCGGGGTGACTGATCCAGCAATTGTTCAGAGGAGGGAGAGTTAACAAAATATTTGTGCAATAACATTGGTGGACCAACTTAAGTGATTGCCAGCTTGCATCAGATGCTTTTATAGTGTGCACATATACTCTTAACATCGTTTTTTTTTTTTTCAACCCAAACATTTTTGGGGTATTTTTTGTAACACAGCTCATGGGACAGGACAGTTGCAACAACCCAGCAGTTGAAATAAGCATGGGTATTTTGCATCCTCTTCAGGTGAGACTAGATCTAAGCAAATATAGGTTTGTGTCTAATTTACTTAATCTATAAAGCGTTTCTTTGAAATCGTTTTATGCAAAAAAAAAAAAAAAAAAAAAAAAAATACTGAGTGATATCAGTCATCTGTCTTTTTGCATCGATTAAATTAATGTCAATCATTATCCACCAGTTATAGATGTAGTTTAATACCATGGAAATGAAACCTCCAAAATATGGATAACAAGCATATCTAATTTCCTACTTTCATTATAATTTTATATTTAAAGGGGAGAAAGTAATTTGTCATTATTATACATGCATTTTCATGAAATATATGCATGCTACATGTCAGCATGACCATCTTTTATTGGTGTGTGAGGAGGGTGAGGTGCCAGATGGGAGTTGTTGACTCCAGGTCCGGATCTGGATCCGGCTTGTTCTGCTGTTAAGCTCCACAGTCCAAAGACATGCACCATATGTACTGTAAGTGTGAGTGAGTGTGTCCTAGCACTGGGATAGCATGAATTAGTGCATTCATGGTGGTGGGTTGTTGCAGGAAGATCATCCAGTGTAAGGCATGCTAAATTAGTTATGCAGATTATTCCACTGTGGTGACCCATGATGGAAGCAAGCCAAAAGAAAGAGAGAAATGTTTAAAATGACGTTGACACTCACAAGAGGTGAGTGTTTAAAGGAAAGCTGGGGTTCATGGCAGCTGCCGTGTTGAGATCACATGACCAGCTGCATTCTACTCAGGATTATAATTTTACTAGCTTATACTTTGGAAATGTGTATCCTAATTTTAATGTTCTCAAATAAGAATCATGAGTCTGTAACCCTACCCCTGACCAGCTCATAAAACTTTATGACCCCACTGGGCAACAGGACAGGAAAGAGCCCATTCACTGGTACCTTTTTCTCAATGTATCCTAAACTATTACTTATTCAATGTGGTCTCAATGTATGAAGTATTGCTTTTGGTGCATTAAAGATTCCCCATATAAATTGGAGAATCTGCAGTTTTTATCACGTGCTAATCAAACGTTAAATGTGTGTAATTCTGCATTTGAATGTAACTTCATGTTTTGATCATTTATATAGGTCACTTTTGATGTCTGTTTAATCGTCATGCTTTGACGAACTAATTTATCTAAAGCAAATTAATGAAAAATGTATTTAATCTTGAATTACGAACTTGCTAGAATATCACTGCTGAGATCTGACAAGCCTAAGTTATTAAGGGTGGGTGTTTGCACAGAGACAAAGGAACTTTTTCCCGCTTCAGATCGCGGACGTTCATTGGTTGTTCACGCGAACAGAGGCGTGAACCATCTCAAGCCATAAAAGCTGACCGAACAAGGTCCGCCCTCTCTTACGTTCTCTTACTCCCTTCCCTCCTGCTTCAACCCTGGTCGCTTCCACTATCGTTTTCTATGGAGATTTAAATGCTGCTTTAAAATTGGTCTATGATTTGATTCGTGTTGGCGTCTAAGGGTTACTGTCTGTGATTTTCATACCTGAGCTCATTCTGTGATCTCTCTCTCTTTCTCTCTCTCTCTCTCTCTCTCTCTCTCTCTCTCTTTCTCTCTCTCCTTCATTTGGATTCCGTTATGTCTTTGTGGCGAGTGGGGCGGGGCCGAGAGGCGTGGGAACGAGGAGTGAGGCCAGGTGTAGTGATTGGAGATGAGCTGCACCTGAGCCCCATCGCTGGTATCGAGTCCCACGTAGGAGATGGAAGCATATACAACTGGAGCGACTATAGTGAAGGACGAGAGAGGACCAGGCCTGGGACATTATTTTATGTTTTGGCTTTTATTTGTGCGTGTCAGTCGCCGTGAGGGGCTGACGCGCTGTTTTGTGTTTATTTTGAATAATTAAAGTTTCATTTTGATTGTGCGCCGGTTCCCGCCTCCTTCTTCCCGATGATTAAGAAGTTCATATCGTTACAGTCTTGTACAAAGTTTACTGTCTGTATTGTCGTACGCGTATTTACTCTGTGTGATTTGTAGTTTGATGTATTATTAGTTCAATTATTAAAAACACATATATTCATGATTGCCTCCACACCGCTCACATTACGAGTCACTGAAGTGTCTGATCTTTAGCTACAAGCTTTATTTTGAGAAACTTAATTTATTATAATGATAGGATAATATTTTAATGATTTGATATTCGATATATTGATAAATGCAATTGAGGTATTTTTCATTATCAATAAAATTTAGTGTAACTGTCATATGAGATATATATTAATCATATTCCTGATTAATTGTTCAAATTCCCTATATATCATTTGAGTTAATTATTATGTGCAACCCAGTGCGGCTACATGTCAATGTTAATTTCAGCATTTACTAATGCCTTATTCAAAATAATAAATTTGTGATTTATAATATTAGCTAAAGCACTATGAAATAACATTAACATTACAATTATTTTGTATAATAAATCAATTTACGTTTACCAAGGTAGACTTTCAACCACTGTACCCCACTGTGGCAGGGGTGGCGTGGTTTAGCAAAGTCTGCAGCAGGAGAGAGAATCAGGAGACGAGCGGTAAGTGAGTGGTTTGGGCAAAAATGATCAACACCTGTCTCTTATTTCAGTAATTGGCATGGAGAGAGTATAAAATGCCAGTGGAGACAGAAGCAGTCGAGAGAGAGATGGACTGCTGACGCGAACCGGAAACGGAAGTGTAACCCGGAAGTGTTGTTTGATCGTGTCTGTGTTGAGTAAAAGTCGTCATTGGTCGATATAAAGAGTATTTTGAGTTAATAAATTTGTCAGCAGTCCAGCCGACCCCTTTATCCTCTTCCTTTCCTCTCACGAACTTACTACACTGGTGCCGAAACCCAGGAAAGGAAGAAGGAGTGCCGCCGCCATGCAGAGTCCCTTCTCTATGCCATTTGCGTAGGTCATTTCATCTCTCGTGGCCCTACATCAAGAGCAGCATCAAGCCCTGTTGGACTTGAGAACGGATCAGAAGTGGCGATTCTACGCCATCCTTCAAGCCCAGCAGGAGGACCGCAAGAGGTTCCAGAGCTGGATCGACCGGGAGGTTCACGCAGAGGCCACGGGACCGCCCACAGTACCCGCTCACTTACCCCTCCACAAGACAGAAATGTTTGAAAAATCAACGGAAGCGTGCGGCTGGCCCCGCGACAAACGGCCAGTCCGTCTGATCCCCCTGCTCTCAGGTAGGTCCCAGGTGGCCGCACAACAGCTACCGGTGGCGAACCTCCTGGTCTTCGACGACCTGAAGAGGGCCATCATTCAACGGTTCGGTCGGACGCCAGAGCAGCATCGCAAAAGCGGTCCGTTCCCTGGACCTGGGGAAGTCCGGTCGGCCCTTCGCGATTGCCCAGCAGCTCCAGGACTCCTGCCGCAAATGGCTACTGGCTGAGGGGAGTGACATGGGACACCTCATCGACCTTGTGGTGCTGGAGCAATTCATCGCTCGGCTACCGAAAAAAACAGCCAAGTGGGTCCAGTGCCACCGTCCCACGTCACTGGACTTGGCCATCCATCTAGCAGAGGACCACATGGTGGCATGCACAGGGGTCGGCGAACCCTTAACATCTCTCTCTCTCTCTCTCTCCCTCTCCTCCCCTTCTCTCTCGACCTGTCCCTCTACCTAGGTCCCGTCCACCCGGCCCTCCTCGTGTCCTGCCCCAGTTTGGAGGTGGGGATGATAATCCGGGTCCTGGATGCCCCACAGGCCACCCCCGGTCAGGCTGGCAAGTGCCAAATACATTTGAGTATCAAGGTGGTTACATATCTGGCCTTGGTGGATTCAGGATGTAACCAAACCTTAATCCATCAAAGCCTGATTCAACCGGGCTTATTGGATACAAGCCGCATGGTTAAGGTGCGGTGCGTACACAGGGATGTGGTGGAGTTACCGGTGGTCCCGACTATTATTCAATTCCGGGGACAAAAGCATAGTGCAGGGTTTTCCCCCTTTGAGCTTCTCTATGGACGCCAGCCCCAAGGGGTGCTGGGTGTACTGAGAGAAACTTGGGAGTAGGGGCCATCTCAGGGCAAAAACAAAATTCAATTTGTGCTGGACTTGAGAACAAATCTCCACACTTTGGGGCGGCTTTCAATGGAGAATTTGTTACAAGCCCAGGACCACCAGAGCCAGCTGTATAACAGGGGAACTAGATTACGCAAATTTGCACCGGGAGAAAAAGTACTTGTATTACTCCCAATGTCGAGCTCTAAGTTAATGGCTAAGTGGCAGGGACCTTTTGAGTTTGCACGAACAGTCTGAGGTCTCGATTATGAGGTAATACGGTCCGATAGGAATGGGGAACGTCAGATCTATCACCTCAACCTCCAAAAAAAAATGAAATGAGGCGGAATCAGTGATGTTGGCAACCGTGATTGGTGGGGAGGATGATCTCGGACCAGAGGCGAATGTCAAACCACAATCCCTTGCCCTGGCCCCAGGGGGAGATCACCTCTCGCTGTCCCAACTCACTGATCTAAGGAAATTACAGGCAGAGTTTGCCGACGTCTTCTCGCCCCTACCGAGCCATACTAACCTGATTCAGCACCATATCGAGACTGAGCCGGGCGTGGTAGTTCGCACCTAGCCATATCGCTTACTTGAGCACAAGAAAAAGGTAGTTCAGGCTGAATTAGGTGCGATGCTTGACATGGGGGTAATAGAAGAATCCAATAGTAACTGGGCGAGCCTGATAGTTTTAGTTCCGAAAACGGACGGCTCAGTCCAGTTCTGTGTGGATTACCGCAAGGTGAATGCAGTGTCGAAATTCGCCGCGCATCCAATGCCGCAGGTTGACGAGTTGCTTGATCGGCTAGGCACAGCTTGTTTTCATTCGACATTGATCAGATCCCCTTGTCTCCATTATCCAATGAAAAGACAGCTTTCACAACGCCATTTGGATTACACCAGTTTGTTATCCTTCTATTTGGGTTGTTCGAGGCACCGGCTACCTTTCAGTGCCTCATGGATAAGATTCTGCAGCCCCATGCTACATATGCGGCTGCCTACCTGGATGATATCATTATATTTAGTAATGATTGGCAGCGGCAAATGCAGCATCTGAGGGCTGTCCTGAGATCGCTGAGGGGGGCGGGACTCACGACATGTGGAAGTAAGGTATCTGGGCTTCCACTGAGGGCATGGACAGGTGCGTCCCCAAATTGACAAGACAGCCGCTATTGCGACCAGCCCACGTCCCAAGACAAAAAAAGGAGGTAAGGCAGTTCTTTGGGCTGGCGGGATATTATAGACGGTTTGTTCCTAATTATTCAGACCTCACCAGTCTTTTGACTGACCTTACTAAAAAGGAGGTGCCAGATACGGTCCAGTGGACGGACCCGTGTCAGCAGGCCTTTACCCAGGTAAAGGCTGCCCTGTGTGGCGGGCCGTTGTTACACTTTCCTGATTTTTCTCTCCTTTTTCTGTTGCAAACGGACACGTCGGACAGGGGGCTGGGTGCAGTCCTGTCACAGGAGATAGAGGGGGTGGAAGGGCCTGTGCTGTACATTAGCCGTAAGCTCTCGAAGAGAGAGGCTATGTACAGCACCATAGAGAAAGAGTGCCTTGCCATCAGATGGGCCATCCTCACCCTCCACTAATATCTCCTGGGATGGGAGTTCACTCTGTTCGGACCACGCTCTGCTGCAGTGGCTCCACCGCATGAAGGATACCAATGCGTGGATTACTCGTTGGTATCTGGCTCTACAGCCTTTTAAGTTTAAGGTAATCCACAGGATGGGTGTTCAGATGGTGGTGGCAGACTTCCTCTCCAGAATTGTGTGTGTGGGGGGGGGATGCAGGCCGGATGGCGGGAGAGAGAATCAGTATAGCATAGACAGTAAAATAAGACAGGAGCTGGAGTTAGCCGTGATATGAACTAAGAAGACGGGAAGAGTCATGTCTTTCCTTAAGAAAGGAAAATCAGGGGCTCAAAAACGAAAAGAAACGAAGATTAAAGAGAGAAAGGCAAATGAGGGCAAGCAGTTGCTCACTCAGTTTTTTGAAAAGAAAGGTGAGCTCCAAATGCATAATCGAGCATTGACATTGTTTTAATATAAATATCTACTCTTGGAAGAGTTCTCCCCAGAGTCAGACGTTTACATGAAAACACTGTGTATTTCCCTCCATTGTTGTCAAAATCTAACACCCGCGAAAACACAGATCGTTAGCGCATTGTTATGCAAATTAGCTCGCGCATGCTCAGGATTGTTATCAGTTTAATGCACATCTTAATGATTGAAAATTACTTATTTTAAAACGTAAAGACTGAATGTCTAGTTTGGTGGTTAGTGTACCCTGTGATTCTATAGTCTGCATTTATTTTAAACAGACAAATAATCAGCAATTAACTTGTACTTAGCCTTCACTTTAAAAAAGGTATTATGACAATAAAGGATATTTTAGCAAATATTTGAAGCCATATATTTCAGTTTCAGACCCTGCAGCAGCAGGCCCCTCATCATGGCCAGGTGAAAGCAGTGACAGTGAGGTGGATGTGACAGTGACACAAGGTGAGCTTTTAGCGGAATTGCCTATTTTAACACTTAGTAATTAGTAATTAAGTGTTAAGAGGAAATAAGCAAAATGGGTACATTGTTATTGTACACATTTAAACTTTAAAGGGGCAGTTCACCCAAAAATGAAAATTCTGTCATCATTTACTCTCCCCTCAAGTTGTTCCAAACCTGTATGGTTTCCTTTCTCCTGCTAAACACAAAAGAAGATAATTTAAAGAAGGTTGGCAATTAAACAGTTGCTGGTCCTCATTCACTTCCATAGTATTTTTTTATCTACTATGGAAGTCAATGGGGTCCATCAGTCGTTTGATTACCGACTTTCTTCAAAATATCCCACCCATTGGTATCACTATGGTATATGGTAAGGGGGCCCAGCAAGATGGTTTGTACCCAGGGCCCAAAATTTGGTGCTACGCCCCTGCGAGCAGTAAGTGAGTGGGTTGGGCAAAAACTATCAACACCTGTCTCTTGTTTCAGTAATTGGCATTCAGAAGCATTCAGAAGCATTCAAGAGAGACCGGAAATGGAATCGGAACGAGTAACCCGGAAGTGTTGTGCGATCGTGTCTGTGTTGATGACAGAGTAAAAGTCATTATTGGTGTTTATAAAGATTATTTTAAGTTAATAAATTCGTCAGCAGTCCAGCCGACCCCTTTGTCCTCTTCCTTTCCTCTCACGAACTTACTACACACACATCACCCTACCCGCTGGGAAATTACTGTCTTAATCACTCAGGTGCTTTAACAAACAGCTAAATATATTTATTATATATAGACAATGCTATGAAATATGCTTTGTTTGGCCATAAGTAGTAGATGTACATTTCATCTCTTCATAAAATAAAACTAAAACAAATCATCTTTTCACAAAAAAATTAAAAAACAAACAAACAAAGAAATATCACTGCTCTGTTTGCAAGGTACTAAACTTTAAAAGAGAATCACAAAAAATGATTTACCATCACGAACTGTACAGCAGAGGTGGGGGACAGCAGGAAAAGCAAGAGCATAGTAAAGTATTGATATATTTGGTTCATGTACATTTCTGTAAAGTGTAAAAAAGGAACATCAAAAGTAAGATGCAATATATTCTCGCTGGGACATACAGCAGTGCAAAAAAAAAAAGAAAAGCATTTGGACACTCAAGTCACACATTATAGTCTGAATGTCACTGCATTTAAAAACGAAATATATACAAATGATGCTAGAGGTGTCCTCAGAACTAACTCTCTGAGGTACTTCTGCAATGACTTCACTGCTGGCCAGATGACTTTTAGTACATGAACTGTATTTAAACCTGACAAAGGTCTTTCTGTAAAGTGTTTGATTATACAGTGTGCTTGTGCTATTTTTCATTAATGAAAATGCCACTTGCTTTGATATTTGGCACAATCATGTTCAAACGTTTCCAATCACGCCTCAAGTGTCAAAATGGTTTTCGCTGCAGCTGTATCATTCAGAGAATACACTTTAATAGGATAGACTCATGTCAGACATTTATCAAATAATCACAAGAAAAAATAGAAAGCTGAGAGAGAATGGGCTAGGATACGCTAATACAGAGAGGATATTTTCATGCACATGGCTAGTTACTTTTACTTAAAAGGCTTTTCAAGCTTCTCTCCACAGCTTCGTCTAATTCCTCCTCAAGCTCTTCTTTTTTGGACATGGCCAGTTTGGACTGGTAGTCCCGCACCACTTGGTCTATGTAAGGGGCACTTTGTGTTCCGTGCAGCATTAGGGTCCACTCTTTCAGCACACCGTTTTGCATGGCTTCACCCTGGAAACCCACCTCCAGCAACCAGGCTCCTCGAGGGTCCTCGCCCCACGTGTGGGTGGTCATGAAGGGCCACTTGTCGAAGCCCACCTTGGCGTCATCGTCCCGGGGTCGGCGGCTCAGCAGGATGGACTTGGTCCCCATCGGTGAAGTCATGTTGATGTTGATGTCTCCGCGACGGCTGGCATTGACGGTGATGACGGCCTGCACATGCTCCAGATAGCGCACAAAGTTGTCTTTTCCCTGGCATGCATCGGTCGTGATTCTCAGCACCAGCTTGCTGTCCGACTGTATTTTGCTGCACATAGAAAGAGTGTGAGATATTATAAAACTTGCATGTAGTACTGCTGTAAAAAAAGCTGTGCAAGCTGTGACCTGTCTTAGTTACACATGTTTGACCCTGGAGCACAAAAGCAGTCATAATTAGCACAGGTATATTTGAAGCAATAGCCAACAACATGTTTTATGGGTCAAAATGTATTATTTTTCTTTTATGCCAAAAATCATCAGGATATAAAGTAAAGATCATGTTCCATGAATATATATTGAAAATGTACCACCGTAAATATATCATAAATATAACTTCATTTTTGATTAGTAATATGCATGGCTTAGGACTTTCTCAATATTTAGAATTTTTGCAACCTCAGATTCCAGATTTTTAAATAGTTGTATCTCGGCCAAATATCGTCCTATCCTAACAAACCATAGTTGTTTATTTAAGTATTTAAGAACAAATACTTATATTATTTATTCAGCGTTCAGATGTATGAATCTTAATTTAAAAAAAAAAACTGAACAGTATACCTGGTTTTGTGTACTAGGGTCACATATACAGATAACAGATGACATTTTATCAGGTGCACTGCATGTTAATGCTAATCGGGCAAGCTCTAGGCATCTCAAACCAGACAAGTGTCATGTTCTTCCATAATCACCTCTCTGTGTCAATAATTATAATAGCGATGGAGATATAGATAACATCCTGATCTCTGGGGAAAAAAGGCAATGTGGAGAAGATTTTTTGGACCCACTTTATATTAAGTGGCTTTAACTACTATGTACTTACATTTTAATTAATAATTTAGTACAATGTACTTATTGTGTACATACATGTTTTTACATTGTACTCATATTTAAAAAAAAAAAAACTACATGTAATTACATCTGTTTTTAATTTCTGTAATTACATTTATAATTACACTGTTGACCCATACTTTACACCTTAACCCACCCTTAAACTTACCCATACCTCCAACCCTCTCCCTAACCTTACCCCTATCCCACCTCAATAGCAGCAAAAGTGTACAATATGAACACAATAAGTACATTGTACTTATTTTTTTTATGTAAGTATATAGTAGTTAAGGCCACCTAATATAAAGTGGGACCGTTTTTTTTTTTTTGCAGGACTCAAACAGCAATCATTCAGAAACATCTCCATTTCAATACTTATGTTATGCATTTTATATATATATATATATATATATATAAAGATCTAGTTTTGATTTGATGCTTTCAGTTATCAGTAAGAGTGCAGCACTCTCAGCACACAGTGACATGAGAAACGGACATATTTCAGAGTGTAAATGGATACTGAATGAGTACAAATGTGGGATAGGACTTGTTTGTATCCATTGGGAATGTGTGTGTTACATACAGAAATAAGGAGGATTTAACAATGAGCTGAAATATGTTGCAGACCATACTGTTTACATAAAACAATGCAAAGACAGACATTTTAAAAAGACTGTTTAAAAATAACATGCATTACCTTGTGAGACAGAAGTATGTTTAATTGTACTGAATGTTAGAATGCTCCAAAAGTTAAAATTTTATAATGCTGTAGTTGCAGATAATATTAAATAAAAGGCCACTTAAGTGTACTTAATGTTTCTTAACATACTTGTGTGCAGTTTGTAATAATGTCAAATTAAAGATTTACTTCAAAGTTTAAGTATTATTATTATTATTATTTTTTATCCTGTTTTAAAGTACACTTACTTGATATTACATTTAAAATTAATATGTAATATGCAGTAGCATGCAATAACAATAAAGACCTAACCTAAGCTAACCTATTCACAAATGGGCAATTAAGCTGTAAATATTCTTATATAATGTAATTTCTATTGAAACATGTAATGTATTTAAATATATTTAAATTGATCATAAATGCTCATCAGTAAATTTAGCAGTGCATTTCAACCATATTTCAAAAAACAATAGAGGTAATAGTTCCAGTAATTAATATAATCAAAAAAGCACTAATAGCATTTAAAGGGGTCATATGATGCTGCTAAAAAGAACAGTATTTGGTGTAATGCAATGTGTTTATGCGGTTTAAGGTTCAAAAAACATTATTTTCCATATAATGTACAATATCATTTCTCCTCTATGTCCTGCCTTTCTGAAATGCATACATTTTTACAAGGCACACATCGTTCTGAAAAAGCAAGGTGTACTCTGATTGGCAAGCTCTCCAGTGATTTGATGAACTGTTTCTACCGGTTCACTAAGAAGATCCGGCTAAATAGAAGGATTTGTTTTGTGATTCGGACATCATACAAGACAAAACCAATACAACCCATTACACATCCAGTGGGGACATAATTACTGATTATAATCACTTATACTGTCTTTTTATGAGAATAAAATGTACGCCTTCTTTCTTTCAAATCTTCCCACATAGTGACACAGACATGTGGTGGTGTGCTAGAATGAGCCGTTGTAGGAGAGTGTGGTTGGCTCTTAACTTTTATAAGGAATAAAACTTTGGATTTGAGACTTTCGTCTGAAATGACGTGACATTCAGCAAAGTATGGTGACCCATACTCAGAATTTGTGCTCTGCATTTAACCCATCCGAAATGCACACACACAGAGCAGTGAACACACTGAACACACACCCGGAGCAGTGGGCAGCCATTTATGCTGCGGCGCCCGGAGAGCAGTTGGGGGTTCGATGCCTTGCTCAAGGGTACCTAAGTCAAGGTATTGAAGGTGGAGAGAGAATTGTACATGCACTCCCCCCACCCACAATTCCTGCCGGCCCGAGACTAGAACTCACAACCTTTCGATTGGGAGCCCGACTCTCTAACCATTAGGCCACGACTTCCCTTTGCACCAAGAGATTGAAACACAATAAAGAGAAAGGAAAAATGTAAATTTAAACTACAATTTTTTTTTTTTTTTTTTTTTTTTAGATAACATGCAGTTCACATTTAAATATTATTTCCGTAGTATATACTCTTTTTATAAGGATGCTACTGCATACTTCTTTTTCACAAGTTTAAAGAAGGCTATGGTGTCAATTAATAACCTTTCTGCAGACTTAAATCAGTGCAGAAAAAAAATCTATGTGAGCTTGAGCATTAGATGAGATGAATCTGTTTCCGGTGACATTTACAGAGTTCATATTAATTCAGCCACATAATAAAACTGGTATGAAAATGAAGAGCACTCTGGCCATAATGTACAGGCGTCAGGCTTAGACAAATGTGTTTCACTACAGCTACAGAAATGTCAAATGAAATAATTAACAAAATGAGCATGTGTGCAAAAGCTGGAGCTCAATGCAAAGCTTGTGTTTGAATATCAGAAACAACCCTACACTTCTGCCATTCTGAGCTGCTGCCATTTCAAAACAAGCAGCAAAACTGGGCCAAATATGGAAAAAAATAATGACATGTTCCTCTATTTTCAATAGTGCACCATCCTGCTGCCAACAATTGCTCTGAGCAGATTATGTTTTTTTCCCCTCTGTAAGACAGCTTTGTTGTGTCCCGCTGCTGCTGACTGCCTGTTTTGTGCTGCTGCGATGATAACGGCGGAGGACTGGAGCGAGCGAGTGGAAAGTGGATGTAATGGCATTATCAGAGGCAGTCTCTCAGCCTGGCCCATTATGAGCTCAGATTAGTGGGTGTGTTTGTGTAGAGTCAGTCTTTGAGAGGCTAGTGTTTCCCAGGAAACTAGTTGATAGAGACATCCAAAAGGCCACACAAGAGGACACAAGGGTGTGGATGTGATGAGGAAAACAGTTATTAAAAGAGCCATGTGAAATATTGAAGAAAACGTATGATCCGTTGGCCTACTAGGTTCAAGGCAAAATGTTTTTCTTGCAATTCAAAGAATATTCTACATTTTGAAATAAAAAGTCTTGTACGTGTATTTTATTTTGTGGTGGCAACCATGAAGTGCAGGAACAGAATTGCAAAATGCAAACTAGGAATTGTGAGATTATTATTTTTTTTTAATCACAGTTCTGAGAGTTATAAAAAAAAAAAGAGAGCGTTGACACTGTGGGACTGAAATTCAGTTATAAATGCAGTTATTGATAGCAAATAAGGAGGATCACTTTAAACATTTTAATTAGGGCTCAGAATAAAAGGTGGGCTACTGGGTGTCATTTGCCACCTTAGAATAGCTTTTTTTTTCTTTAATTTGTATGAGGTCTGTGACAACTACTGGAATCAGCAAGATCCCCACAAACAACAGTTCATATCTATCTAAAATGATTTAAGAAGTGCTTGAGATTGACCAAAGCATATCTCTAAAAGTACCTTACACTGCTGTTCACAGGTTTGGGATCAGTAAGATTTTTATTTAATGGAGTCTCTTATATTCATCAAGTTTATTTATATAGCACATTTTGTACACAATGGTAATTCAAAGTGCTTTACATAAAATAAAGTAAAATAATCATGAAGAAAAATAACAAGAATAAAACAAGCAATTTTAAAACTTTTAAAAGTTAGAAAATGATTTTACATTAAAAAATAAAAAAACAGAGAAATTAAAGAGCAATCAGTTCGGAAAAATTTAAGATAAGTTCCTGTCATGTCTGTAATGAGCTCTCATTAGTTAACATGGTTTCTGATTAGTTAATCCTTGTCCAGCTGTTCTCTCATTTACCACGTGTGTACTTACAGTCCTGATTCTGTTCTATCCTTTGTCAGTTATTAGCATATGTAATGAGTTGTTGTCATGCTGTCTAGTCTCTGTTTCCCTGGGTGTCCACTAGTGAGCTCACTTCCCCTTAGGCACTTCACCATAGGCACTAGAATTCCTCTAGTCTGGTCCTGTCTTCACAGTAATTGCACTCCAGTTAATTGCACCAGGTGCAGGAAATCTATTGTCATTAGCCTCCTTATAAATACCAGTCTTTCCCTGTTGTTTTTATGGAGTCCTTACCCTTCGATGTTCCAGTCTTCTCGTTCCCCGAGATTCTTCATTCCTCATATTCTAAGTTCCCATTCCGTTCCGTTCCCTTTTCCTATTCCTTTCTTGATTGTTTGTTTTTGCTTGGATTGCAATCTGGTTTTGACCCTGGCATGTTTGACAATGATTTTGGATTACCTCTAATAAAAGATACCTGCGATTGGATCTCTCGTTCTCCCTGTGTCTCACTTGTCGCGAATCGTCACAGAAGGACTCCATCACAAAAGATCCAGCGATATGTCTAATCAAATTTCCTCCCCAGTCACTGAGCGGATGAGGAATGGTTTTGAGGGTACCCGCCTGGTCGGGTTCCATGGAACCAGGGGGGACGCTCAGGAGTAAGTGGTCGAGAGGAGGTCCGGAAGCGATCTCCACTGTGGCCTCCCATCGACCCAGGGTTCGGATGGGAACCGCCATCTCCCCATTGTGGACAGATAGGGGAAAGGAGGCGCTAATCGGCTGAGCCAACGCCGCTGCGCAAGATGGCCGCCAGTCCAGTGCCGCTGCACAAGATGGCCGCCAACCCATCTCTGCGGAGCATGGCCGCTACCCAGCACCACGAGGCAAGTTGGGAGCCAACCCCACACGACCGCACAAGATGGCTGCCAGCTCAGCGGCACGAGGCAAGATGGCCGCCAGCCCAGCGCCACAGCACAAGATGGCCGCCAACCCAGCACCACGAGGCAAGATGGACTCCAGCACAGCGCCACAGCACAACATGGTCACCAGTCCAGCGCCACGGTGCAAGATGGCCGCCAGCTCAGCGCCAACGCCCAAGAAGGCTGCTGAGATGTTTTTGGATTATTTCTCCATGCTGTCAAATATCCTAGAGATTCCCCAAACTGTTCACGTCATGTCTGCTGAGCCAGCACCACAGTACAAGATGGCCACCAACCCAGCGACACTGCACAAGATGGCCGCCAGCCCGGAGCCACGGCAGAGGAGGGCAGCTACAGTGGACTTTCCTGAGTTGAGTCAGGTTCCCGTTGACCCTCCAAAGTTGAGTCAGGTTCCGATTGACCTTCCAGAGTCGAGTCATGTTCCCGTTGACCCTCCAGATTTGAGTCAGGCTCCCGTTGACCCTCCACAGTTGAGTCAGGTTCCCATTGACCCTCCACAGTTGAGTCAGGTTCCCGTTGACCCTCCAGAGTCGAGTCAGGCTCCTGTTGACCATCCACAGTCGAGTCACGTTCTAGCTGATCCTCCTGAATCAAGTCAGATTCCTGTTGACCTTCCAGAGTCGAGTCAGGTGCCCATTGACTTTCCAGAGTTAAGTCAGGTTCCGGTTGAACCTCCAGAGTCAATTCATATTCCCATTGACCCTCCAGAGTTGAATCAGAATCCTGTTGACTATCCAGAGTCGAGTCAGGTTCCGGTTGACCCTCCAGAGTCGAGTCAGGTGCTCATGGATCCTCCAGAGTTGAGTCAGGTGCTCATGGACCCTCCAGAGTCAGGGTTAGTCACCGTCGACCTTCCAGAGTCAGGGTTAGTCACCGTTGACCTTCCAGAGTCAGGGCTAGTTATTGTTGACCTTCCAGAGTCGAGTCAGGTGCCCGTTGAATTTTCAGAGTTGAGTCAGGATCCGGTTGACCCTCCAGAGTCGAGTCAGGTGCTCATGGATCCTCCAGAGTCAAGTCAGGTGCTCATGGACCCTCAGGGTTAGTCACCGTTGACCTTCCAGAGTCAGGGTTAGTCACTGTCGACCTTTCAGAGTCAGGGTTAGTCACCGTTGACCTTCCAGAGTCGGGGTTAGTCACCTTTGTCCTTCCAGAATCAGGGCTAGTCACCGTTGACCTTCCAGAATCAAGGCTAGTCACAGTTGACCTTCCAGAGTCAGGGTTAGTCACTGTCGACCTTTCAGAGTCAGGGTTAGTCACCGTTGACCTTCCAGAGTCAGGGTTAGTCACTGTCGACCTTTCAGAGTCAGGGTTAGTCACCGTTGACCTTCCAGAATCAGGGCTAGTCACCGTTGACCTTCCAGAGTCAGGGTTAGTCACCGTTGACCTTCCAGAGTCAGGGTTAGTCACTGTCGATCTTTCAGAGTCAGGGTTAGTCACCGTTGACCTTCCAGAGTCAGGGTTAGTCACCTTTGACCTTCCAGAATCAGGGTTAGTCACCGTTGACCTTCCAGAGTCAGGGCTAGTTACCATGGACTTTCCAGAGTCAAGGCTAGTCACTGTTGACCTTCCAGTGTCAGGGTTAGTATATATATATATATATATACTTTAAAGTGTCATTTATTTATGTTATTTGCAGCTCTATTTTGAGCATCATTACTCCAGTCTTCAGTGTCACATGATCTTCAGAAATAATATGCTGATTTATTATCAGTGCTGGAAACTTTTGTACTGCTTCATATTTTTTTTTAGAAACTGTGATACGTGATACTAGTTTCAGGATTCTTTGAATAAGGAGTTAGAAATAAAGAAGAATAAATACGTTTTTATTATCCCTTTTTATCCATTTAATTCATCCTTGATGAATAAAAGTACTTATTACTTTAAAAAAAAAAAAAATTACTGACCCCAAACTTTCTAATGGTAGTGCATATTGTGACAAGATCTATTTTAAATAAACTCAACAGTTTCTAAATTTTCTTAAATTGATTATAAATCAGTATATTAGAATGATTTCTGAATGATCATGTGACACTGAAAACTAGCGAAAAATCAGCTTTGCTCTACAATAACAAATTATATTTTAAAGTATATTAAAATACTATTATTTTAAATTGAAATAATATTTACAAATAATATATTTGATCAAATAAATACATTCTTGGTGAGCATAAGAAACTTCATTAAAAGTTCACAAAAAAATGAAAACCCCCAAACTTTTATATGCTATAAAAAGTATATTTTTGAAAAAAGCAGGCTGAATCCTGTAATTGCTCTGACAATGAGGGATTCAGGGAACTCCTGTGAAATCAATTAAACCCTGATTTAACCAGACCACAGGGACACTTGTGGTGTGTTCTGCAGTTAGTTTCATGTGTGTGTGGAGGCATTCATTATTCCGTGTGGATAGGAGTCTCATCTCACAGCTCACACTCATTACACTTCACTCACATCTCTCCTGCGCCGCTGCTTAATTGCTGTTCTTGAATTGTGCCTCGCCAGAACTCCCACCAACCCTGTGTGAGGTATGACACTGACAATGGAGGTTCTGACAAGGACACCTACACAAACAAGTATGTGCACACACATTCATACACACACACACACATTCGGCATAACTGCAGCTGTTGCCATAGCATGCAGTGCCCAGCAGTGAGTGGGAGAGCACTAATTATAGCAGATGTGAGAACGAGCGGGCGAGAGCAGCAGAGTGAGTGTGGAGAGTCAGGAGGGCGACACATGCAATATGCCTTCACACAGAGCATAGAGGGGGTCAGAGCGGCCGGATAACACCACAGTCACACACAGGTAATGCATATCAAAACAGAGGGAAAATAACATTTAACACCAGTGTGAATTCGTGAAATCAAAGCTGTATCAATCCCCCCCCCCCACTCTGTTTTGATATGCATCATGTGTGTCTGATGGCTGTAGCTTGTGTTTTAGGCACAGCCTTTCGCTGAGAATGTTTTAGTTTTATGAATGTATAATGCAAATACGTTCTAGCATCAAAACTACAGATCCCTATGGAGCCATTCACACCGGGATCAATCAATCACGGTGCAAAAAATCGAGATTATTATTATTTATTTTTTACACCAGCCTGTCAAATATGGTCCCACTTTATATTAAGTGGCCTTAACTGCTATGTACTTACATTTAAATTAATCATTTGTTACAATGATTATATAATTATTATATAAACTGCTTAAAATAATAAATAAATAAATACCTGGATGTAATTAATTATACTGTTGACCCATCCTTTACACCTTAACCCACTCTTAAACCTACCCAAACCACCAAAACTTTACCTCAATAGCAGCAGAAGTGCTTTGCAATACAATATGAACATGATAAGTGTATGTGTGTGTATATATATATATATATATATATATATATATATATATATATATATATTTCAGACAGGAACCACTTTGGCAAGTTTACTTGAGTATATTGAACACAATTTATCTTTGGCGGTATGGTTCCTTATGGGGGTTCTGACTCCCAGAATAATTGACATACGAGAGCTTTAATATTAACCACCCGGAACCATGAATTTTAGAAATACATAACAATTAAGTCTTTAAAACAGTGATAATCATGTGGATGTGGCAGTGATGCGTCTATCCTGTAGCCTGTTTATGAAGATGGGTGACTCGCAGCGGTGAGGTCCATACCAGCTAAGATTTTTGGAAGCCTAGTGATCTGAAACAAAGAAGACGACAGCCAGAAGGTGCACAGTAATGTGCTCATGCTTATAATGGGGAGGGAGGGAGGGTTGCGAGCCGTTGAGCATACTTACCGAGCCGTAGTGCCATGTATATATAGGTCCATTCTCTGCTGTAGAAGAACAGCAGTCCCCTGCAGCCAAAGCAGCAAAGGGTGTTCTCTCCAGCTGGAGAGAACAGCAGGTCCCTTTCTTCTGAGGGGGAGTTCGTCCCTCACTTTGAGGGATAACAGCGGCCCCCTCAGGTATCGCGGCAAGGGCTGATCTCCCGCAAGAGAAAACAGCAGCCCCTTTTTCTGAATTTTTTATTTATTTATTTATTTTATTTTTTATATATCCTCCACATTCAACTTCTTTCCATCTCCATCTCCATTCACTTTGAGGGATAACATCGGCCCCCTCAGGTATCGCGGCAAGAGAAAACAGCAGCCCCTTTTCCTGATTTTTTTATTTTTTATTTTTTTTATTATTATTATTCTCCGTTAAGGATTTTTTTATTTTCTTTTTTTTTTAGAGTTGCTCAAGGCTTTTTGTGCTGATATGGCGTCCTGTGCTGTAGGCCTAATGTAACGTTGATACGCTGAAGAAGACCACCGACCCATGGCTTTGAGCATGGGTATGGAGACTATAGAAGCTGCGGTGGTGGCCGCGCCTATGCGAAAAGAGTGGCTGGTGTAAAGCGCGGGGTCCATGCCACAATGTAGGCATGTGGTTCGGAGATGTGAGGCAAACCAAGGCTTGGACATGGCTTCTCCTTTGTCGGTGATGAAAAGAGGATCTGTAGGATAGGATTTACTGTGTGAGCTTAACAGCCGGTTCATAGCTAAGAGGGGGCAATATCCATCGTTAGTATTAGAAATACTAATGGTACTCCCGTTACGATCTCTGTCTGTTTTTGAATGTTTCAGATAAATGGAGAAATGATCAGTGTGGAATGTTATATCATCGATTGTGAGATCATGAGAGGGGTCGAAATTTTTGGAGTTGATCGTTAATTCCCCTCCTCTGAGAAATCCATAGAAGGCGGTGAGGAACGCTGCTTCTAAAAGCAGGTTTGAATGCGGAGTGAACAGACCTGATCTTAATTTATCTACCATCGTGTGCACCTGCGCACGGGAGAGCGGTAGTCGTTTGTCAGGAATTGCGGGGCTTTCCTTTTTTAAACCGTTGAGGAGAAGGCATATAGAAGGATTTTGTAACAGGCTTAGAGAGGACGGATCTAAACATCTAATGTGAAATTGGATACCTGATATCAATATCTTGATGGTGGAAGGCTTAAGTTTCCTGGATTCAAAGCAGTGCGTAATGAAGCACATACGATTGGTATGTTAACTGGAAGATTAGGCACCGAGAATGCTTTGCAGGAATCTGAAAAAGATGACCACGCCGAGTCGTAGGTGTTGAGTGTTGTTTTTGCTAGCCCTGCTCTCATGTAGAGTGCGGCCGAATTAAGGTATTTTTTTCAATAGTGTATTCATTCTAGGATTGTTTGACTGAAGTTCGGGCAGCCCAGCCGTGAAGGAGCAGCTCCCGGACACAGGCGTCTGAATTCCTGGAAATTAAACTGAGACAAAGAGTCAGCTATTTTATTATCCAGCCCAGGTATATGAGCAGCTTTAATAGTAAAATTGTTCATGATTGAGATCCACGTTAAACGCCTGATAAAGCGGTTAATGAAAGGCACAGATGAGCGACCCTTCTTAATGATGTTGACTGCAGCTTCGTTATCGCAAAACACGAGGATGTTTATTCTAGACCATTGATCTGCCCATAATAAGCAAGCAATCACTATAGGATATATTTCCAAAAGCGCTCTCGACTGTATAGAGGGAGCTAAGGGAAGTTCTTTTGGCCATCTTTCTGTGAACCATTGATTATTAAAAATTCCCCCGAACTCGACGGAAGGAGCTGCGTCGGTGAAGAACTGCAGTTTAACTGAAAATTTGATATCATCTTCGTAGAAGAAGGAAATACTGTTCCAATTGTCGCATAGTTTTGACCAGAATTTTAAATCGGACCTGCATCCTTCGTCTAACGTAACCGTGGCATGCATACTCTCTACTGTTTTAGACAGGTCTAAAAGTCTGGAAATGAAGGAACGACCTTGGGGAATAATCCTCATGACAAAATTGAGATGGCCCAACAGGGAAAGAAGATCCCTTTTTGTTAGGGTAGGTGGACAGGAATAAGTTCTAATGAACCCTCTAATCCTTTCTAGTTTGTCTAGCGGAAGAGACACTTGCATTTTCACTGAATCTAGTGTGATGCCCAGGAAATCGGGAACGCGAAAAGGGCCTTTTGTTTTTTCCTCTGCGAGAGGAATGCAGAATTTGTTGAATGCTTTGACCAGGGAATTGATGCTGCGCGATGGGTTGGCATGTGGAAAGTCTATCAGCAGGAAGTCATCCAGCAGGTGAAGAACGAATGGTAGTTTGAAATTATTTAGCAGGATCCAGCAAAGTGCTTCCGATAGTGTATCAAATATATTTGGACTGCTTTTACACCCGAAGGTGAGTCTGACTGAAAAATAATTTTTTTCTCGCCACCTGACCCCGAAAAGGTGCCACTGAGAGGGATGTAGGGGCATGATTTTGAAGGCGTCGGTGATATCTGCTTTGCTGAGCCACACTCCTCTGCCGGCTAATTTAATGAGTTTAATTGCGTTATCCACTGTAGAATAAGCCAGGGAAAAAGGTTCAGAGGGAATTAAACTGTTAATGCTAGGAACCCCTACAGTGGAGTGGGGAGCGGATAAATCAATAATTAAGCATTTTCTGCTCGAATATTTCCTGACTGCTAATCCTAAAGGGTTAATGCGAAACAATTTGAAAGGAGGTTGATCAAAAGGTCCGATCATGTACCCCTTCTCTAATTCTTTATCCATGAGATCGTCTACGGCCTGGGGATCTTTGATAGCTGACTGGAGATTTTTACAGGTAAATGAGAAGGTTGGCATATTGGAAAGACTGACTAGAAACCCGTGCATGAGCCCAAAAATGAGGTAAGACATGAAACAGCGATTTGGATGCCTTCCCAGAGCTTTGGATAGCTCTTTAGTGTTCAATGGAGTGTTTATTTCTGTTTTAAATATTTTGTGCGTCGTGGACAAGAAAACCTCGGGTGGCTGTTCCCGCAGTAGCTGCAAGCATGAAAATATTTACAGTTATAACGAGTACAAACATTCTCATTGAAATTGAAACAAACAAGGGATTTGTCTTCCAGGCTTCACCTGTCCTGTCGCCGGAGCGCTATCGTAGGATGACGCGGTCTTGGGGCAGAGAGAAGCTGAGTGGGAAAACGAACTACAGAGGGAGCATAACAATGCTCGATGGCCTGTAAAGTGTCTGCTAATGAGAGCTAGATCGACCACGGACCAGTCCAGTTTCTGATTGAAGCGGTCTATGTACCTAGTGGCTTTGGATGAGAAAGATTTATGATATTCATAGAATAGTGTGCCTCCATAAGACCTAGCGAGATCCGAGATAATACCTAAATAGGTGTCTAATTGCTTCCTCCTGTCTGGATACTCTTCACAGATAATGTCTCTGAACAGTCCGAAAGCAACATTGAATTCTGCCATGGTTAAACTTTTGGTAAGTCTTGGATCATTATCTTTAAGAATGACAGATATGTCTCCGCAATCCACAATCCTTCTCTCATTAGTTTCTGCACATAGCAATATTTTAACCAAGTTAATGTCATTACCTGACAGGATGTGAGCGCGCAGATGAGGAGAGACAGCAGCTGCTGGGGGGAAGAAGGGCAGTCCAGTGGAAGCGGTGGGTAGCACTGATCCGAGAGATCTAGGAAGCGCTAAGTCGGGGGTAATAGCGCGGTTAGATGTTAAGCTGGAAGTCTGTCCGTCGACGCCCGCCTGTGGTGCAGGAGAAGAGCGCTGTGACTCCAGCGTCTGGATCCTGTGGTCCATGGCGGAAAGGATTCCTTGAATTGAGAGCAGCGCTCTCACTTGCTGTTTTTGCTTTCTTTGGAGTTTGATCGGCTTGATCGTGGATGTATTTTTTCTTTTCTCCATGGCTTTACGGCCGGTAGACTGGGGAAGAGAAAATGGTACATTGGTGGATGGGGGCTGCGGGTCTTGATTGACTTCTTGTAATAGAGTCAGGAGCTGATCGTTATCCAGATTCGGAGGCACTTGCATGTTCAGAGTGTATAAGGTGGACAAAATCCTTTCTATAGGCCATTCAGTGATGGCAAACGGATTCCTTGCTGCGATCCTAGAGCTGTGTCTTACTAGCAGGGTTGGATCGGTGTCTTCCGTGCCATGATCCGGGATTTCGTCCTGAGATTCTTCAGAAAGGATTTGTACTAAGATGTCAGAAGTATCCATGACCAGGAAGCATCAAGTAAGAAGTGTAAAGAATGACATAAACTTATTTATCATGCTGTTTAAGCTGTATCACAATGTTGCGAGCCGTTGAGCATACTCACCGAGCCGTAGTACCACGTATATATAGGTCCCGTGTCTAATAGGAGAGAGGTGGTGATTGGAGTGATTTGACAGCTGACCGGATCAGCTGTTCACAGCCTTGCCTCCGTGGCCTGACTGAACTGACGCTGCGCTCGATATATACTGTATGTATATATATATATATTTTATCAGTTGGACTGATTTGAACTTTACTTCACTTACGTACGTTACTAGCATGTCACTACCATAATTCTAGCATAAGTAGCATGCTACTAGCATGATTCTAGCATGATTAGCAAGTGACTAGCATTTTTTAGCATAATTAGCATGTTACTAGCATGTTGGTAGCATGTTTCTAGCATGATTAGCATGCCGCTAAGATAAATAGATTAAAAATATTAAATTTAATAAGTTTTAATAAGTTTAAATGGATTAGAAATTGTACATAGAAGGGAAGCTTAATGCAGTCTAATGGGCTTCAGTGTGTTCAGTTTACATTTGAATTTTGACAGTTGGAGTTTAAGAGTTTTTGGCTCATTTTAACATTCTGTCAATGTAAGTCTATGGGATATTTATGATTTTTAATCTTCAAATTTATGTAAGAGTCTTCTTTTTAGTAAAAAGAAGCCAACCTAATTACTTGCTCTGACTTTGTGACCTTGCCATGGTTTTTGTTTTCAGTTGAAGTCACAATTACCTTTTATTTTTCAACCATTTGACTTAATTCTGGTAAAAATATGCACTGCTCACAATCCAGTCAACTGACTCTTTCTAAAAATAAAAAATAAAAACCTGTGTTCATGTGATGTAACTGTTGTATAATAAATACATTGTATATTTCATTGTAAACTTAACATCTTAGCATATTATATTTAAAGCCTTTTAGTAGTTCCAGAAGCTTTAGGGTGATCCACCTTTAATGTAAATGTGGATCATATTGCTTTGACCTGTTGTGTAAAACTTACTCAAGATTTAATTTTGTGCTTAATATTCTTAAAATTTCTAAACACTGCGCTGCACTGGACGTTGCGGTGGCCACGCTCCACATTTGTCTTCAACATACTGTTCATTTGTAACAGGTTGTATTTCTGATGTGTTTTCTGCACTCACTGTATCTCCTGCACGGATCCAGCCACACAGTGGAATCGTTCCGGGACGGGCTTCCACTCCCGGGCCAGTTTGACCATTCCTCCGGCATCCAGCACACCGTACCCGAACAGATGGTTGAACTCCAGGCCCACACCGTTCCTCCTCCACTGGTGCACCTCATCATGCAGCTTGTTCCTCTTAGAAGTGAGGACCGTCAGGTGCTGCAGGTCCCTCCATGTCAGGTTCGGACTGCAGACAAACACAAAGAATGGAGGTAAAGTCAAGCTTAGGAAAGAAAATCACTAGCATGTCTGCTGTTTGTCATAAACTTGAATCATTCAAGCCTCCTTCAAGCTCCCAATCTTAATAGTTATCATATCCATTCAATATAAAATGTGCTCTATTGAGAGAATGGCTTCCTGCAAAGAGCACATAGAACAAGAACAAAACCCTTACAGTTGCATATGGTTTCTCAAGAGTGCTCAGCTCAAAAGATGAAGAGCAATTTTCACAGAGCACTAGGGGAAGTGGATGCTGATTATATACTGTGACCATCAATCCTAGAGATAAGACACTAAGACTAAACTCATATATGAGGTTTATAATTTGTTAATACACAGCTCTCTGGAATACTGGAACCCTTAGCGATTGTAGGAAAATGGCTTGGAGGTCTGAGTTTATGTTGAACTCTGATAGATGGACAAAAGCTCAGAAGTCTCAAGTTAAATCAAGACAATTCAAAAAAAGTTATTGTTGCAGTTTTCATCTAGTTGTGGGGTTAAGTGATTTCTGTGGTAAATTAATATTTTGTTGCTATGGAACTGTGTACTTACAGTGTACTTTAAACTCCCAGCCACACCAGGACTGGACTGGTAATCTGGCAATCATGCAGGGACAGCTGCCCATTAGGTTGTATTGTAATGCTTCAACCCTGGAAATATTGGAGTATGGCAGTGTCTATAAACAGGCCAGAGGCAGGACACGAGAATAGACGCAGTAGCAGAGAAAGCAAAGCAAGCTCACTTTTCACAAGGCTTGAAATATTCAAAGAAAACCCTACATAATGTATTGCGGGAGGACGTTTATATGAATGTATCTCTGAAAGGAACTGACTGTTCCATCTAACCTCCATATAATATACATCCATATAGTGTTAATAAGCATACTTCTGCTTTGTTTACAACGATGACCAAGGAAATGCTTTATTGTGACTTTTGCATAAAGGCCACCTATTGGCAAAGGATGAACTGACATTTTTACCATAATTTGACAATTTTGAAATGATACAATACAATTTTAATAAAAAGTAATTACTCATGTATCTTTGTTTGGATTGTGATTAAAATGCATTGGTGGCCCCTAATTTCAAATGGCTGCTAATCTTGTTCATTTACTCTTTCATTCTGTCTTCTGTTTGGGATAAATCAGTTCTGATCATTTTGGGCCGCTTAGACAGAAAATGGCAGGGCTGAATTTTTGGCCCTGCGCCGTACTGCACTATGCTCCTCTGAGTACTGTTGAAATATAGAAACACATGCAAATAAGCTGCCATTTACTCTGTGTATTTACATTTGGCTGTACAAAGAGACCTGCTCTCTCACAACCTACATCATTATTTAGTACTGAGCAAACAGAACGACTTTACACAGGGAAGGCCGTGTCAACAGTTATTAACACCGGTCCTGACACCATAACATCCTATTGAAATGTGTGAACGGAGGCAAAAAATTATGTGCCAAAACAGCATTTTCACCACCAGTCACTCCTTACAAAGCTTTCACAATCAAGTGTAATGAACACAGTTGCTGCTGAAATCACTGTCTGTTCCTCCACCTCGAGACTGTGCTCTTCTGACTGTGTGACTGTCCTTCATTTGTACTTGTAAATTGTTCCTAATCTCATTCTGTGTTGCTCATTTAGGGCTTGTATCTAATTTTAATCACTTTGAGTACCAGAAATGCACTATAGATTGTAAAGAATTATTATTATTATTACTTAGGATTTACCTTTTCTGTCATTTTGCCTCGAGTTAAAAAGTCTGTTTTCTTTTGTTCAATCTTGTGGTCACTTTAAGTTGGAAATGGTAATACATTAGGAGTTCTGATTTGGTGATGCATAACATGTACAGGGACTTTTCCATCAACATTTTAGGTTCACGCTTATATGAATTTATAAAAATTATAATATAATGGATAGTGTAGGGAAAGTTCTGTGACTTGCATTTTCCGTCATGCTTGTATTTAAATAACAATAAAATGAATAAAAGTTAGAGAATTTTTCCAATTAATGCACTACTCCCGGATTCAGAAAACTGCATCCCTACATAGGCGGCAGCTCTTAAAATAATAGCAGCCAAATAATCTAATAACCAGCTGCTATGATGTCTGTTAATTTTTTTTTTTTTTTTTTTTAAAGAGGAAATCAATATTTGTTTTGTAAATTTAGAGATTCATCTATATTTAATTTAGGATGTAGTGCTTGATAGCTTTATTCCTTTTCTGTATAATTCCTACCTGTTGTAGGGCACAGATACATATGACATTTATTATAATGGGATTATGTGAAGATTGTTATTTTTTAAAGTTTAATCTGTTAAAACTGATAGCTCTCAATTATACTGTAATGTTAAATGCTATAGTCAATGGTTAAATATTAGTAAAAATTAATCAGTAGCACTGAGAGATACTCACCTGATAAAAAATATGCCATTAAACAAATATTAAAAACATACTGTCTTTGTGTTACATCTACATTATTTTGGGGATTTAATGTGAAATTAATTCAATATAAAAAATGGTTTTAAAAACTTAAATACACAAGTTTATTATTATTATTATCTATTTTTTTAATGGATTGACAGCACTAGTCATAGCTCTTTGTATTTTATTTCAGTCAGTATGGATCCTCTTGACATGAAATATTGGGTCTTGAGCTTGACACTCTTCTAATGAGTCTAAAGAGCCAGATGCAGCCAAATATGATTTGTTTCCTGGCATTCAGAGAAACGTGGGGTAATTGTTGGCTTGAATCAAAAGGTACTTTCAATTTCCTTTGCACGAGGTGATCAGCAAAATACTTGCCAATTTGATTCCTCATCAACGGCTGAAAGTATGTGCATATGAAGCGTTTCACCTGAGGGTCTCAGAAATGAACAGTGATACCCTCCTTTCCTCTAGCGGAGTACAATCTCAGCCCTAATTCACACATTCATCTTGCTGGTCCAGATACTTTTTCTGTCCAGATATTAATATACTGAACTTCTAACTGTGATAGGCTGGCCATCTGTTCAGGGAGTTTGGAGATTGAATAGATGGCTGAATGTGACAAAAAAAGCTACTTATTAAGGAATAAAGATGCAAAATTAAATTCAAATGGAGTAGTAAGACTCATAAGTGAAGGTGCGTGAAGCAGCGTGTTTATTTGTAACATCATCATTTAGCTTCTTATCACCGGGAACACAGCTTTGACTCTGGCATCAGCACCGTTTCCATGTTAAAGGGTATCAATCATACATGAGGGAGGCTTTCGAATGAGAACTGTGCTTGCAGTGCTGCACTCTGACACAACCCTCATCTGCAGTAATCTACGATCTCAGCTGCCGTCTGCCAGAAATGCTGCCTTATTGTTTCAGAAATCTTTGATAGAGGCTCACTACTCATCCGAGCTATGCACTGGAAAACAAAAGTGTACATACTTGGCCTCCAACGCCAGGGCAAACACGCCAGCGGCCTCAGGGGCGGCAGCAGATGTGCCCGAATGACGGAGTGTGCAGTTTCCATACAGATCTGTGGTGGCCTGGAGACAGATGCAGACAAAGAGAAAGCCATAATTAAACATTAGTGCCAATGATATCCTGATTACACTTCAGCAAACAGCAGGTGAAAAATGCCTTTGAAATTCTAATTCTGTTTTGAACTGAAGGAGGAAGCAAACAGGATGCAGAATTCCGGGTTAAATTTAAAATGTAAGAATGTATGAAATTCAAAGAGATTAAATGCTGTTTCAAGAATGTTCAATTAAATTGAATAATAATTTCATTTTACATATAAATGGTCCATGATAATTTTATCATGCACACAGCATAGATCATTGTATTAATACACAGAAATGTGTTTGTATTTTTCAAAATGTATTGAATTCTAATAAATCAATCTTTTTTTAAACTAGAGTGGAATAACATTAAGGAATCAAAGCAACATGAAGCAACCATACATTGCAAAAAGTTATTTTTCAAAATAGCAAATACAATTTAAAAGCACACAATTTTCAGTTTGCTACCCTTACGAAAGGAAAATATATTTACCAATATATTTCTTAAAATATATTGTGATATATTGTAATATATTATTTTCCCTTTTTATTTTCTAATATTTAATATATTTGAATACATTTAATAATATATTGATGATACATATATTATATAATATATTGCAAAATATACAAATGATTGCCGCTTTTAATATATTGCAATATATTGGAAAAATATAAATATATATAAGAATATATGCCTAATATATTACATGATATTTTCCAATATATTGCAATATATTTGTGTTTCATAAGGGTACCTATTATTACATATTATTTTATTTAATTCACTGTGTTTCTTGCTTTACCTTTGAAATTGTTAAAGGTGCAATAGGTGATTGTCTTCAGACATTTTATTTTTGTTATACTGGTTGAAAGTCTCTTCACATCCCGATAGCAATCATAAAGTTAAGTGGTTTAAATGTATTTATCTGTATTTATATATTCTGTGGAAGGCATAGGACCAAGAAATGTACGTCTAATCAAAACGCTAGGTCTGAGCTTTTTAAATAGCTTTCCTACCTGCCTGTCAACGTATGTATCTGCACACCTCTGCACATCCTGTTTGCACAGACAGAATACGTCATTAGCGCATTCACGCACGCTGTGCAGACAGAGCTAAAATAGCAGACAAACATCAACATCTCTTCTTCCTTCCTGGTATTGTAGTACTGTAGTAAGTTTTCTCACTGGTTAATGACACATGATGTAACCCAGCGGTTCCCAATTCCAGTGGCCGTGCACATATTTTGCATGTTAACACACCCAATCCAGATGACCAACTCAAGCTACATGAATGAACTGTGTTCCAGTCGATACACCGTGTTCATTGCTCCCTACTCCCTGAGCAGGGGTTTACTTCACTTCGGAACATGGACTGAATTGGGAACTGCTGATGTAGCCTATTGTTGTAATGTTGTCTCTGGTATTCTGGTATGTGAACATAAATGTGTTCAGGGGGTGTGGCTTTGGACGGTGATTGCAGGGAGGTTGGGATGTTAGCTTTCAGTGCTATCAGGCTAATGTTAGCATTTTCCAAGATCTCCTATTGCACCTTTAAATGAACTAGTCATTTCTGAGTGAAAATTGTTTCCAGTTTCAAGTGTATAATGTAGAAATGATTTCTTCTTGCTCATTTTGTTGTTGTGTTGGACCAATAAAACTCTTCTGTTGTGTGACTGTGATGAATTTGTTTAAAAGCAATTCCTTTCTGTCCTGTTCGAGGCCCTGTTCACATTACAGCTCATCGGTGGAATGGAAGTCAATTCTTACATTTTTAACTTTGTTGATCATTAACAGAACTTGGTTTGGTGAGGAAAACCCTACACAATCCCAAAGCTTTGTTCGTCACAACACTTTGAGGTAATGTAGACTTTGGAGTTGCTTGGCATTTCACGATCTATCAAAGGCGGGAGATGAAAGAAACATCCATATTTACCCTCCAGAGATGGCCGTTTGTACTTGTGACCAATTTTGACTGATGTAAGCAAACCTCACTTAAAACAATGAGATGAAAGCCAAAAATTGAATTATTTAGTGCTTTGTTTTGTTTGATGTAAGCTGTTGCAGGTGTCATGCTAACAATGAAGAAAGAGCTATTAATAAGAAATCCAGATGCTGTGTATCAAGTCATTTGCCTCATAATAAGTATGAAAAATCTCCCGAGTAAGACACTAACACTGAACATTAACAGCAAAAAATGTTAATTTATTTTCTGTCTTTAAAAGACATCGTTCCTCCAAAAATGAAAATGCTTTCATAATTTATTCACTTTCATGTTGTTCCAAACCTTTCTGCTATATTTTGTATAATAGATATTTATAATTATTTATGACCCAAGTAGACACCATGGAATTAACATAAAAACTGTTAATTTTTACATTTCTTTTAACTGTGTCTTCAAAAGTTTTGTGTGATGAACTGATCAAAATATTAGTTTATTATTCATTTACAATCTTCCCCTTTTTAATAAAAAAAATAAATAAATAAATACAAATGTTAAGTGCTCAATCAGAGAAAATAGATAGCTGGCATTTTATGACACCAAACCGAAGCAGCCCTAATCACAGTGAGAGAATTAGGACTGACACAAGGCAATGCCTGCCTTTCTTCTGACAGACTAACCACAGTCTTCATCTCACATGCTTTCTTTGAGTCTGGAGATACATTCTGATTAAGTCTCTCACTCAATGCATCCCCCCGACTCCATCTGAGAGTCATTGTTCAGACACAAAATGGATAAAACGATTACCTCCCCTTCATTTTATCACTGTCATACTCTGTGTTATCACACTGCGGAAAAAGGAGTTGTGTTTCAAAAGCATGTTTTAAAGCACCAAGGACTTGGGAACAACAAACTGGCACACAACTGGAACCATCCTGAACCTGATTTCACCTCCGAAAAATATATCCCACAGATGATTTCCTTTCACAACATCCTTATCATTTCTTTTTGTGATAAAAATAAGAAGAGTCAAATATAAGAAGATGATATAAATACAAAAGTGGATATAAAAAATATATTAAAATAATAATGTCTAATAAAAATGTGAATTTCTAAAATCATTTATTAGGTAATGTTTTCTCCCTATTTTTTCAAACCGCGGAAAAAAAACATGTCTCACTTTTTTTGCAGAATGCGAAATATCCTCTCAACCAATCACAGCCACTGTTGGGAACGTTACTTTAAAAAAGTTATTAGTTATAGTTACTCACTACTTGTTCCAAAAAGTAACTGAGTTACTCTATAACAAAAGTAAATCGCTACCAGGGAAAGTAACTATTTGTGTTACTGTAAAAAAAAAAAAAAAAGTAGTTGCTATATGTCAATTTTTTTTTATTAATTTTTTTTGAGCAGTTTTTACAAGTCAGATAAAATGAGTAGAACAGACAGGTGTTCGTACATAACTTTCTTTATTTATTGCACGTCAACAGACAGCAAGAGTTTTGTCCTGCACTTCAAGTACTATCTTTGTAAGAAAAGTGGTTTTAGCCACTAGCTTTGTAGATGAGTGTCACACATTACATGTACACATTACATGCACGTTCTTGCCTTTGACCACAGTGAATTTGAATTAGTGCTTATATCTCCATCTTGAAAATGTCAACTTTTCATCGGATTGCTCCGGACTCGCCATCTCTGCTGCTGCTGCGAATCTCTGTGTAGCTGTTGCATGTGTTCGTGCGTGTCTGTGTTTGTGCGTTTGGCACCGCTGGCGTAAAAACACTGGCTCTGTTTGGCTACCATGAAACACATGACTCTGCCTTAGCCAATCATAATCGCTTACCTCGTTATTAACCTACCTCCTCACTCGCTGTGTGAGCCAGGGGTGCGTTCGGATTACATAGTTTATTAAATCAATGTATAGTAATGCACCACATTTAACGTCCAGTAATGTTAACGGCGTTGTAACGACGGGAAAAGTAATTAGTTAGATTATCCCGTTACTGAAAAAATAACGTCGTTACCTAATGCCGTTATTCACGCACTGTAAACTGTAACAACCAATCAGCGTTCACCATTCCACGCACTCTAGACAGTAATGGTGGCACTCTGAATACACCTGGCATCCTAGTTTTTCCTCATCTACTTTGTATTTCGTGATCAACAAACAAGGGCTGGAAGATAAATCGCATGTGATTGTAATCCACATCCCATCAGTAAAGCAGGTTCTGTGATTAATAGTACCAGGAAATCTCCATCACGTGCTTTCAGATGGAAATTATTCAGATGCATTTAAAACTAGTCAACTAAATGAATGTAACATGGCAAAGATGAATGCACTTTTGGAAGTTGAATGTAACGGAAATGCCATCTTGGAATTTCTGTGGTCTAATGTGATGTTGTTTATGATGAAATTAGATTTTATTGTTGTAATTAATTTATAGCATTTTATAGACCTGTTGAATTCATTTTGGAAGTGATGACTGATGAATGTATTTTTAGTCCAGTGTCTGTAGCTACTTTATATAAAATTAGTATTGACCAAGTTCAGAGGCTGTCATAAGTTAATTTTAATAAATTTCATAATCTAATTTTATATTGATTCAATGGATTTATTGCATTTTGAGGAAAAAACAGTATTATGAATTTATTGCATTTTGGGGAAAAATAAGAAAATTTTATAATAAATGTTTTGAAATTCAAAACCTGGATTAGAATTTGTAATGTTAGTATAAGCTACATATGCTATGTGGAGGTTTGAAACAAATAAATCAAATTCATAATTCAAATTAATCAAAATGGATTTATTGCGTTTTGGAACCCAACTCTTCATATATGTGACACTGGACCACAAAACCAATTAAGTGTCAATTTTTCTGAAAGCTGAATAAATAATCTTTCCACTGATGTATGGTTTGTTAGGATGACAATATTTGGCAGAGATACAACTATTTGAAAATCTGAGATCTGAGGGTGCAAAAAAATCTAAATACAGAGAAAAATCGCCTTTAAAGTTGTCCAAATTAAGGTCTTAGCAATGCAAAAGAGTTTTGATATATTTACAGCAGGAAACTTATAAAATATCTTCATGGAACATGGCCATTGGTTTTGTGGTCCAGAGTCACATATATATTTCTATCAATACATATATCATAATATATCAGTATTATACATTATATATAACAGTGTATATGTAACAATATATACAAGTAGTGATAAAACTGATAATAATATAGGGTAATACCATTGTAATAATGTTGTAATAAATGCTATAATATATATATATATATATATGAGTGTTCCTGTAGCTCAATTGGTAGAGCATTTCGCTATCAAGCGCAAGGTTGGGGGTTCGATTCCCCGGGAACACATCATAGGTAAAAATTGATAGCCTGAATGCACTGTAAGTCACTTTGGATAAAATAAATTGAATTTAATTATATATGTATACAACATCGTGCTTTTAAAAATAGTATTTTTTTTAAAGGTGGAAAACGGCTTTGTTTATGTTTTGCAAGTATTTTTTTATTCGGTGCCCTCCACTAACAAACAGAATCTGTAGGACACACACACGACACACACTCACCACGCCTGCTTCAGGATTTCGTTTACGGCCGTTGCTGAAGGTGGAGGCGAGGGTGGAGGAGCAGCTTTCATCGTAGAGCGCTGTGCGTCCGTCATTGATGGCTGAGTTAATAGAGATGGTCCACATGCTGGAGGCATATCCGTCGCAGTTACAGTCGTCATAGCTACCACCGTCTCCAGAGGCCCACACATAGATGCTGCCTTTCCCACCTCGACCCTGTCAGACACGAAAAAACGGCACGATTACGAGTGGCACTCACGCCTGCTACAGCTCAATAAGGAGCAGTCCACACTCTTTGATATTTCTCTTCAAGAGCCTTCCAGATTTACTCCATTTATCATACAAATTACACTCGCATAACCACGAGTAATTCAACAGAGACATCACAGAGGCGTTTCAAGACCTTTTAAAGACTGCAAGCTGTCCTTTGAGTGTCGATGATTCAGACACAGTCATTGTGTTTAAGGTTCTTGCCTGAACATGTAATTGTGATGCTTTTAGCTGATTGCAACAGTGCTCTTTTCTTTAGGCTTTGTGTTTAATAGTGGCAGGCACCTGACAGGAGGAAATTTGTACAGTGCAATTGTGATCTTAAAAGGGTGCTTGATTATTGTTATTTGAACAGTACGTGGTGATTTACCATGCTAACACAGCGGGGAGGAATTATGGTGCTTCCAGATCCCTGGGCATCAGCCTCTTTGGGGTAAATAAATAAGAAAATAAGACGGTGCAGAAACTTTATGACTTCTCATAATTTAGATTTTATATTAAAATGACTCATTCAGCATTTAATAACCCCAATCTTATGTTTAGCAAATGTGACATGTCGAGGGGCTAATAAAACTTGGTTGCTAATATGACAAATAAAGTCTCAAAAGTGTAATACAATAAAGTCACAAATACACACCACATGTTTAATAAATTGCTAGGGTGAAAACAATTTAGACTTCATCAACCTCCAAGCTATGCTAAGGTGTTCAGGCATTATTAGAACCGAGGAAGTGCATCTCATTTCTTCAACCCTGACTCACTGGGAAAATGTGCATGTAGCGTCCTTTCTGCAAACTGATACCACGTTGCTTCTTATGCGTTTTACAGCACGTTTAGATGTCCAGTGAGTGGTGCTAAAAGTGTGTAGAGTTTATCAGAAACAGATGAATGTTTAATATCTAATTACCTTGGTCGTTGTTCATATCACAGCAGTTCGGATCCGCTAAGAAGTTAAAGCTTTATCGCATTTGTACCAGCTACACTAAACCTAAGATAAAAACATACTGAAATTTGAAGACGGTCCTAAAGACAGGTCAACCGAAATCAATTCTAGAGTTTTCTCCATTTTCTTTTGTCATGGTGTGTATTTTGTGCCTATCCATAAAGTGTTACAAGGATATGACACCGAGGTTGAACGATCTGATATATCTTTATCTGTCTGCTGCAATGCCCCATGTGTTTCCATTCTGATTGCTGTACAGTAACCACAAGTTTGACTGACAAGTCAAGATGATTTTCTGTGTAACTGGCATTATGCCAAACATGCTGTCACCAGGAGCCAAACCGCAATGCTCAACTGTATCTGGCGTTTCATTAGCACTCTGTGTGGCATCCTGGAAATAAATAAATGAAGCATACGTGAAGTGTTTGCCATCTGACCCTCATAATGCTTAAACAGCGCTCAATATTACTCCCAGGCTCAACATCAGTCCTCTTCAACTGCAGTGAGGAAGCCTGAGGGACAGACGGTCTTCACCCATCTCTGCTATTCTTGTCCAATCTGATTTCAATTGCAAAGGGCTGCTCAAAACACACAGCGATTACTTTGTGCGATGCCTCGGCTTGACAAGTGGAGCGCCATCGTAAATCCTGCTCAGCAGAGGAGCGCTCGGTGCCATTTATACCCATCAGCCGAGGCAATTTGTGAAGGCAGCAGTCACGCACAGGGAATGTGCATCTAAATGACACATTTAGAGGAGACTTTGCAAGGTTGACATACGTGAGAGAACCTCTGGAGAATCTTGAGGATCAAAGCTATTTTGTAACGAGGCTGAATGGATGCAACTCAAAGATGCCTTAGTATGCTTGTGGTCTGAATAAAAAATGATAGAAACTTTATTGTAAAAATCTGTTAACTAGCTAATGGTATGTTGTAAAGGTGGACAAGGAATCAAATGAATAAATTTGCAGCATTTGCCTGAGACTTATAAGTACTTATATTTATGAAGATTAAAATGTAAGAAATTCTCATCGACACTGATTATACTGATATTTACAATTCAAAACATAGCCAACAATAAGTTTGTTATATAATATGCATACTTAACTACGATTTTTCTGTAGGATATTGGGAATAAATGGAGAGATTTCTATCTGGAAATGCAAATTCTAGCTGTATGAGTGAAACTGGTTTTATTTTGAACTTGAATCTCTAAATACACTCGTATCTTCTGATTCTGAAGTTCAGCATTCTTTCTTATTTGTTGAAGTTGATCTAAAGTGGCAGAGAGAGACCAGGAAGACTATGAACTATGTTTTTCTGTTTTGTTTTGTTTTTTTCCTGACTGGAACAGATGTTACAATTCAGTTCCTCTGTATTTCCCCGCTTTTTGTCTCTCAGGTGATCCACAAGGGAATGAGTTTAGCTACACTTACGCTGTAAGACACATCTGTGGGTTTTAAGTGTGAGGTACCTTGTTGACTCCGTCGGCCATGGCCTGCAGGGTGAGCTCACGCGGACCGTCCACCGTCTTGCCGTCGTCGGTGGGACCCCAGCTGGCGCTGTAGATGTCAATAACCTGCGGCATGTGGCTGATGGACGAGGCCTCGATGATGTCCGTCATGAAGGGCTGGTCCAGCATACGAATGCCTGTGAAATGGCAGGATTGAGAACATGGGAACAGCAGGGAAACTTTACTCTATCGATGCTGTGCATTGATGAGTGCAGGGGTGAGAGGGCTTGAGATTCACTGAAGGTAATGGCTTAGATGCTTCATCAAGCACAAACTAGATTTGCACTCCAGGAACATCAGTGCTGTGTGCCATGAGAGATCAGCGGCTGTCAGACTGACTGAGTGTCCTCATACTGACCTCCTCCTGGCTAAAGCTGAAGCTAGAGTCAAGTATGTGTCCCTTTGTGAGGGACAAAAGACATTGACTGGCTATTAGTTACTCGCCTTTTTTTTTTGTAGCCTTTTGAAAATAACAAAAATCAGTGTGCTGCACAGCGTAAATATTGTCTTTATTGATGCTGCTGTTGGTGCTGGCTGCTGGATGTTGTGGAAGAGGGGAAGGGTAGAAATGATCAATTGAGCTGATATTCCATTAGGCTAAGAAACAAAGCGATATCTCAAACGGAGACAAGTCATTGATCATTACTGACTGCACAGAAGAAACCTGATAAAGCATGCAAGTGTTTTAAATACAACACTCTCTTGATAGCATCCAAACACTTGAATGTGAATATTGTTTCTGCTTCTTGAATGTAACATTTAAAACATGTATTTTCTGCAAAGCTGCATTTAAACATTATGCATTTAAAAAGCACTATACAAATAAATCATGAATTTAATTGCATGCTAAATTTGTACATCCGTCTGCACCATCTACAACTGAATGCATGGTCTTGGTATTATTAGCTTTGTCTGAGTAGCTTTTTTTTTTTTTTTGTAAATGAAATATAAAAAACATTGGATAATTTCTAAATTCGTCTTTACATAAAAGCAGCAATATACTAGTTGCATCCACTGAAAACTTCTCAGCTGGTTTACTATGCCAAGTGACTATTATATGACTTGACAGTTATTTTCTGGTTCCTTCCCTGACAGCGACACCTACTCACATCTACTTTCAAGATGATTCGCTGACATCTCATATGAGATGTTGAGTCTATAATGAGGTCATAACTGTCAGAGCCTATCAGAGACGTACCTGCTACCTTGGAGTTGTAGGCCACGCCCACTCCACAGATGTTGTTGTTTGAAACCGCAGACACCTCTCCAGCACACCTGGTGCCATGACTGAAAAACACCAGTCAGACATCACATATTTCACAATTAGTGTAAATATAAATATGGAACAAGCTAAACATAAACAAAACTAAAGCAGAGAACACACTACATGACTGTCAGGCCGATTATGAATGGAATTTGGTCTTGATGACTGATTGTGACCAGTCACACAGGGTCTGTTCCAGCTAAGAAAAAGTCACATCGTTTGTGGTGTCTAAAGATTATAGTCTCAGAATCCAACCATCAGTCAATTTCCAATCATTTTTCATGTTTAATATTTGCAACGTACGCCAGCGATTGTATTTGGCTATTCAGTGGAAATGTGTTCACTGCAAAACATCAATCAGCAATCAAATTAAGTCCTTGGTTTCTCTAATTTTAAAGATTACCATGAATACTTTTCATTTGTTTTCATACATATCATACATTTCAGTCTGCAGTCTAATAAAAGGTAAGAAAAACAAAAATTCAATTTTTTACTTTTAATTTCTTCTTGCATGCTGGGTAGATAGTACAAAACTAACCCTCCCAGCATGCACTGCAGTTGATCTGTTTATCTTAATTAGTTTGATGATTGTCATCATTGTTTAGGTTTGTATGATAAGTGCTGATGTCTAATTCCATCTTTCGGATGAGATGTTAAACCGAGATGTTAAACTCTCTGTAGCTATTAAATATCCCATGGCACTTTCCATAAAGACTAGGGGTGTAACCAAATTGCCCCCCTGGCCTTTGTCAATAATGGTCTACAAATAATCGCCAACCACTTGATTGGCGTTTATGACTCTCTCTTCTCTCCACCTGTAGCTGGTGTGTGGTGAGCATACTGGTGCTGTTTTCCTGTGGCTGCTACAATCGCATCATCCAAGTAGATGCTGCTACTGTTGGTGGTTGAGGAGAGACCCCAACACATACACCCATGATTGCGCTTTCAGAAACGAGAAGCGCTTTCAGTGCACAATACACAATAAAGAACTATATAAATGCATTCATTCATTCAAATCGTTCTGTATATTTTGCCACAGTACCTTTGCATTTGTGAAACAGGACATTTACATAAAAAATGAAAGATTAACTTCAACATTTTTTGTACTATTTCTCAACTTTCGTAAAGTTTGACACCCATCACAAAAAGTAATCCATTTCATATGAACTTTACAATAGTGCTGTCAAATGATTAATCTAAAATAAAAAAAGTTAGCTTAATACAGTATATGTGTGTGTTTTGTGTATATTTATATTACACAATATTTACATGTACTTAAAAGTCTATTTTTATATTCATAAAATTTATATTAGAAATAGATATATTAAATATAAAAATAAAAGTATTCTAAAATGCAGTGCCTTGCGAAAAGTATTCATATCCCTAAATTTTTTTCATGGGCATGCCGACATGGCACTCTCAGGGTCAGTGAAACTCTGGGTTGTCACTGCCAATTCAGTCCTTGGTCATTTTCAATTCTATGAGCAGGAGTGCCCTAAGAACATGTGTTGAGGCATGTTGTTGTCATCATTGATGCCTCCAAGATGTGCTAGGGTGCTGTTTGGAACAGGCATGCAGCTTTGGGCTCCTGGACGGGACCTCGACTACAGTGGCACATCAGTTGCCTCGAGTTGCTAGCAATGCTGCCATTCTTTGTCAGTTTAGACTGTTGCTGCAGAGCAAGTATGTACTTGTCCAGACGTACAACACTGCAACAGTAGCTTACATCAACCTTCAAGACTTTGTACGCTTCTGTTGCGTGTCACAATTTGCCCGCCATCTCCTCCTCGAGTTGTTCAGCTCATTTGGAGTTGATTCGGGGTAGCCTAGGTAGAACTGTTTGCTTCCTGAGAGTCCTCCCACTGCCAGCTGTTCACAGACCCTGTGCAAGATCAGGGTGGACGAGGAGCAGGTCCTGTTGGTTGCGCCTTTTTTGCCCACCCAGACCTGGTTTGCCTACTTCATGCTCCTCACGACAGTCCCACCCTGGAGAATTCCATTAGCATGGTTCAAATAATACTTATCTGACTGCCAATGATACATTGCAGTGAATGAAGAGGAATCATATCAATCACAAGTGCAGTGTGGAGTACCTCAAGGCTCAGTACTAGGGCCATTACTCTTCACGCTTAACATGTTACCCTTGGGAGATATCATCAGGAAGCACGACGTTAGCTGTCACTGTTATGCTGATGGTACTTATGCTGATGATACTCTGAGGCCCAGAGAAACATACCAATTTGAAAAATGAACGGAATGCATATTTGATATAAAAACCTGGATGAGGAGAAATTTCTTACTGCTAAATTCTGAAAAAACAGATGTGTTAATTATCGGACCTAAAAACTCTGCATGTAATAACCTAGAACGCTGTCTAAGACTTGTCGGCCGCTCTGTCAATTCTTTGTCATCAGTTAGGAACCTAGGTGTGTTATTTGATAGCAATTTTTCCTTTAAAAGCCAAATTTCTAGCATTTGTAAACCTGCATTTTTCCATCTCAAAAATAAATCTTAATTATGACCTATGCTCTTAATGTCAAACGCAGAAACGTTAATTAATGTGTTCATGACCTCAAGGTTAGATTATTGTAATGCTTTATTGGGTGGTTGTTCTGCACAATTAGTAAACAAACTACAGTTAGTCCAGAATGCAGCAAGAGTTCTTACAAGAACCAGGAAGTGTGACCATATTAGCCCGGTCCTGTCAACACTGCACTGGCTCCCTATCAAACATCGTATAGATTTTAAAATCTTGCTTATTACTTATAACGCCCTGAATGGTTTAGCACCTCAGTATTTGAACAAGCTATTATTGCACTATATTCATCCATTGCTCCATTGTTCGGGAGGCAAACACACTCTGTCAGTTTAAATCTAGATTAATGACTCACCTCTTTATACTGTCTTACACATAACATACTAACACATTTCTAATATTCAAACCTGTTAAATTAGTTTTAGGCTGCATTAATTAGGAAAATCCAGAACCGGAAACACTTCCCATAACACACAATGCACTTTCTACATCTATAGAAGTATGGCATCTACGCTAATATTAGTCTGTTTCTGTTTTATTCCGAGGTCACCGTAGCCACCAGATCCAGTCTGTTTCCAGGTCAGATGGTCACTTGAACTGCCCACTTGGTTTTGTCTGGCCAGAGGAGAACTGGCCCCCCGACTGAACCTGGTTTCTCCCAAGGTTTTTCTCCATTCTGTCACCGATGGAGTTTTGGTTCCTTGACGCTATCGCCTCTGTCCTGCTTAGTTGGGGACATTTCATTTACAGCTTTTTCATTGACTTGATTGCACAGATACTATTTAAACTGAACTGAGCTGGATGATGACATAATTGGATTTGAACTGCCTTTTTGCTTTATTGGCACTCTACATTCCTCTTTAATGTTTTTTATTTGCTTTGTTTCAAACTATATTGTTAAAAGCACTATATAAATAATGTTGACTTGACTTGAATTCCATCAAGAGGGTTGGGGACCTGCAGGCATTCTCTGTCAACGAATAATGCCTTGAGTTTGGTGCAGCTGACTCTCACATCAAATTGAAAAACGTACTGTACCATGGTATAACAGTAATACTCACTCTCTCAAGAAAGTAACTCGTAGTCTTGAACGCAAATGGAGAAAAACTAACTTAGAAGTTTTTAGAATTGCTTGGAAAAACAGTATGTTCAGCTATAGACAGGCTCTAAAAACTGCTAGGGCAGAGCAAATACACAAACTCATTGAAAATAACCAAAAAAATCCAAGGTTTTTATTTAGCACAGTGGCTAAGTTAACAAATTACCAGACGCCACCTGATTTAAATATTCCACCAACGTTAAATAGTAATGACTTTATGAATTTCTTCACTGATAAAATAGATAACATTAGAAATACAATAGCGAATGTAGATTCTACAGCATCTAATATTTCAGTTTCATCCATCGCACCCAAAGATAAACTGCAGTGCTTTACAACCATAGGACAGGAAGAGCTAAATAAACATATCACTATATCTAAACCAACAACATGTTTATTAGATCCTGTACCCACTAAATTACTGACAGAGCTGTTACCTTTAGCCAAAGAACCGCTTCTCAATATCATAAACTCGTCGTTATCTTTAGGTCACGTCCCAAAACCATTCAAGCTGGTGGTTATCAAGCCTCTTATTAAGATACCAAAACTAGATCCTAGTGTACTGGCAAATTATAGGCCTATTTCAAATCTTCCATTTATGTATAAAACTTTAGAAAAAGTTGTGTCTGCTCAATTGAGCACCTTCCTGCATAAAAATGATCTGTATGAAAAATTTCAGTCAGGTTTTAGGCCCCACCATAGCACAGAAACTGCACTTGTTAAAATTACAAATGACCTGCTCCTTGCGTCAGACCAAGGCTGCATCTCATTTCTAGTCTTACTTGATCTTAGTGCTGCGTTTGACACCATAGATCATGACATATTCATAGATAGATTACAAAACTATACAGGTATTCAAGGGCAGGCTCTAAGATGGTTTAGATCCTACCTGTCCGATCGCTACCATTTTGTTCACTTAAATGGAGAGTCATCTCATTTATCATCAGTAAAATATGGAGTGCCACAAGGATCCGTCCTAGGTCCCCTTCTATTTTCAATATATATGTTGCCCCTTGGTAATATTATTAGAAAATACGGAATTAGCTTCCACTGTTATGCTGATGATACTCAGCTATATATCTCAACGAGACCAGATGAAACTTCCCAATTATCTAAGCTAACAGAGTGTGTTAAAAATGTAAAAGATTGGATGACAAATAATTTTCTCCAATTAAATTCGGATAAGACAGAGATACTAATTATTGGACCAAAAAACACTACACAGAATCTTGTAGATTACAATCTGCAACTAGACGGATGTACTGTTACTTCCTCTACAATCAGAAATCTGGGTGTTATATTAGACAGCAATTTGTCTTTTGAAAATCATATTTCCAATATTACAAAAACTGCATTCTTCCATCTTAGAAACATTGCCAAGCTACGAAACATGTTATCTGTTTCTGATGCAGTAAAGCTAGTTCATGCATTCATGACCTCTAGACTGGACTATTGTAATGCACTTCTAGGTGGTTGTCCTGCTTCATCAATAAACAAGCTACAGGTAGTCCAAAATGCAGCAGCTAGAGTCCTTACCAGGTCAAGAAAATATGATCATATTACCCCAATTTTACAGTCTCTGCACTGGCTACCTATTAAGTTCCGTATCAGCTACAAATGATCATTACTTACCTATAAGGCCCTAAATGGTTTAGCTCCTGTGTACCTAACTAGCCTTCTACCACGCTACAACCCATCACGCACCCTAAGGTCACAAAACACTGGACTTTTGGTCATTCCTAGGATAGCAAAGTCCACTAAAGGAGGTAGAGCTTTCTCACATTTGGCTCCCAAACTCTGGAATAGCCTTCCTGATAATGTTCGGGGTTCAGACACACTCTCTCTGTTTAAATCTAGATTAAAAACACATCTCTTTCGCCAAGCATTCGAATAATGTATCTTTTTAATTGTGAGTGTAGTTGCATCTGATCAAAGGTGCATTTTTATTCATTAACTTGGGTTAAACTAATTTTACTTTGTTGGATCAGCAGCTATGCAAATGATGTCTGTATTTTGTTTCTATGTTTCGCCACGGGATTTACATCCCGTGGTAACTAGGATTTAAACAAGCTCCAGTCTGGATCCAGAACACCTGAGAAGAGATGATGCTGACCCTCAGAGGACCTCAGATGATGCTAACCCTGAATCAACAAACAGAACTAACAATTATTGCTAAATGTGTGACTGAATCATATAATAACTTAATTAATAATACTGATAGTTCATCGTCTAGCTGACTACGTCTTGTATTATTATAATTTTTTTTATTTTTTCTAAAATCCTGTCAAATGTGCACAAACTACTAGCTACTACTAAATATTGTAGAAACATAATTTTCTGTAAAGTTGCTTTGTAACGATTTGTTTTGTAAAAAGCGCTATACAAATAAACTTGAAACTTGATTACCCTGAGACCCCAGCCTGGTTATATGCCCAAGGTTCCCACCACTCCCAGAACTACCTCCTCTCCTAGGTTCCCGAAACGGTCATCCATAAAATGTGTTGCTGTCTGTTGTAAGTAATCTTAAAGATTCCTAAAAGCATCTACTGTCGGAAGGCCAAATAAAGTGCTTTTGTTTTCTCCTAGATACACAGCATCTCCCTGACATGACTGTTTCAACACTAACTGTGTTACTGAAACCACGCCTTCTTACTTTGCGTGAACATTTGGGCGACATTACACAAATATTCTACACAATGACAGTGACATAGACATGTGGGGACATGTTTGAACAAGCTGTTTTTTTGATAAAGAATATCTCTTTGGGTTTGAGACTTTA